>NW_007741985.1:0-23293 GCF_000696425.1 Galeopterus variegatus
GGACATTCTTGGGGGGGATGGGAGAGAGGGAGGAGGGAGGGAGGTGTCGGTGACGGGCCATGATAATCATATACAGTGTATATTGACAAAATAAAAAAAAATAAAAATAAAAATAAAAAATAAATGGGAAACAAGCATGTAAGGTGTTTGGCCAGGAGCCGGCACATCGTAGGGCTCAGTAAAAAGAGCTAGAAAAAGAAAAAAAATAAAAATAAAAAAAAATAAAAAATAGTGCTGCTATGAACATTCTGGTGCATGTCTTTTGTTGCGCTATACATATTTTTCGGTTGGTTTTATCCAAGGATGTATGTTTTAGATTATAAGGTAGGCATATATGCAGCATTAGTAGATACTGACATTTTTCCAATATAGATATACAAATTTATACTCCCCCCACTAGTGTTTGAGAGTCATGGTTGTTTCACATCCTAACTAACATATGATATTATTGTCAGTCTTTTTAAAAAACTAGTTTGGCAAGTGTGTGGTAATATCTTGAAGTCGTTTTAAATTGAATTTCCCTAATGACTAATGATGGTGATTACCTTTTGTATGATCATTGGCCATTTGGATAACTTCTGTCATAAAGTGTCTGCTTAAGTCCTTTTCCAGTTTTTCTAAAATGTCTTTTCCTTATTGAATAGCAGGAATTCTTTAAGTATTCTAGATACAAGTTCTTTATCACTTATATTTATTACAAATATGTTTTCTACTTTGCTTTTTTTTTTTTTTCATTTTCTTTTGTCTTTAGATGAAGAGAAGTTCTTAATTTTAATACAGTCCGGATTGTCATCTTTTCTTTTATGGGGTAGTGATTTTTTTTTTCCTCCTGTTTAAGACATCTTTGCTTACCCCAAGTCATGAAAATATCGTCTTATGCTGTCTACTATTTTATTTTCTACAGGTTTTATCGGGTTTTTTTAAACATTTAAACCAATAAGCCATGTGAAATTGATTCGGTGTGCTTTCATGTTCTTCTTTAGTTTGGAGAAATTCTCAGCCATTAACTCTTCAAATATTCTCTGCTATTTCTTTACTCTTGTAACTCTTATGACATGTATGTTTAGCCTCTTGTAGTAGATTGAATTTTGTCCCCCCCAAAACTCAGTGAAGGTTGAATTGTGTCCCCCAAGTTTTATGTATTAGAAACTTGACCCCCATTGTGACTGTTAAGAGGGTGGGAAATCCTATTACGTTAATTGAAAGTCTGGCCTTGAAGAGGTGATTGGATTGTAGGACCGTGCAATAGTGAATGGATTAAATATGGTGGTTAGGAGCGTGGTTCTGAGGAATTTAAAAGAAGAGGAGAGTCAGTCTGTCTCTCTCTCTGCTTCCACCATCTTGCCATGGGAGACCCTTGGGTCATGGTTGCCACCACCAGATGGACTTTGGACTTCCCAGCCTCGGAAACTGTAAGCAATAAGTTTTGTTTTCTTTCTAAATTACCAAGTTCCAGGTATTTTGTTATAATTAACAGGAACAGACTAAAACACCTCTCTAAATCCATCCTTTATGTCTCTTAACATTTTTCCCCTATCCTTTTTAATATACTTTTTCATGTACTTTAATCTGTTTGTCTTTCTGTGCTGAGGTTTAGATGAGTTATTCAGTATTATCCTCCAATGTACTAATTTTCTCTTTGACTCATTGTCTAGAGATTTTCATATTTATTGAGTTTTACTTCAGTCTTTCTCTCTCTCTACACACACACACACACACACGGACACTTCAAAAGAATCATTATCTTTTAATTCTATTTTTTCCACGAACTTTTTGACGTACCCTTGTGTGTATGTGTGTGTGTGTGTCATTTCCAGTATTTCTGATTTCTAATTGTTTAATTTCTCCATATTTTTTGTTTCATACTTTGTTGTTCATCTTATGAATGATTCTGTCCTTTACCTCTTTGAGGTTTATAAACACACTTACTCGAAAGTCACTGACTACTGATTTTGCCTTCATTCAGCATTCCTGACCCCTAGTCCAGCATATGGCCCCCCTCCCGTCCATGATACTGAGTACTGAGAATATCACAGATCCAACCATAGGGTCATTGGCAGCTCAGCCCTAGACCTAGATGGGCAGTTTGGTCTTTTTCCTCCCATGTGCCTATATGTGCGGTGAAGCTTTGTATAAGTTGTACCCCAGGTGCAGTCAATTGAAGCAGGTTTCAACCACCTTCCACTGTGGGGGAACCTCATTCCCCCCCTCATTTAAAACAGTAAGCTATGCCTCATTTTCCATACAGTGGGTACAGTGTATTTCTGCCCCATTACCCCTCAGAAACTCCTAGACTATTCTGGTGATTTTTAAATCCAGTGCCCTTGAAGACCCTGCTGGACACTTTATCCATGCTACTTTGTTTTTCTGTTTTAAGTCCAGAAATATTATTTTGTTTTGGAGTGTGGCTATTTTCTTTTTAAAATTTTCTCTATATTTTATCTAACAGTTATGCGTCCCTGGGGAAAGAGAAGGGGAGAGAGAGGGAGAAAGGCTGGTGTGGCAGGAGAGTGCTCAAGTATGGACTGACAATGCCATCTTGATTACAAGGCTTCAATTTTTTCTTTGCAAAAATGTTTGCTTTATTATTTTTGGTATAACATGGAAACAGTGTTTTCTATATTTTTTTATAATCTGTTATATCTTGAACACTTCTACATACCATTAAATATTATTGTACAACGGCACACTTCTATTCATGCTGATCACACTAGATTATGGTAATCTACATGCATGTGTCCTGCTTGTGTGTACTGTACATAAAACTGGAGGACTAGGGTTTGGATTTGTTCATCTTTTTCTGTATCCCCAGGGCCTTGCACAGAGTAGGCTTCAAGAAATATGAATTTAATGAATGAATGAGCCAACGAACAAGTAATCTTTGATTCCTATTATGTGCAAATCATTGTACACATTGAGTTAGACTTACTGTGTGATTGATCACTTGAAAGGATATACAAAGACGAGTAGCTGAAAATGTTCTAGCCCCCGAGGGACCAGTGATATATTTAGAAGCTGACAACCCAGTTGATGATGAAGATATTGCTTTTCACGCTCTCTCTTTCTCTCTCACTCATACAACTCCATCACTTAGCTGTGCAGTGTTTCTTGGGCTCTGATAGCTGGGTAACCACAAAAGAAGAAATCATACTTGCTGGTAACTCTCATGGTTGGAGTAAAGCCAAAACATTTCCTATTGGGATGAGTTCATATATTAAAATGCTAAAAATAAACAGCAATTTCTACTGTTTTCTAAGTCATGATTGCTATGACTGGAAATCCCACAGTTAATACATGGGGCCCGGCCTCCTTGACAGCTACTTTCTGACTAATATTTTACAGTTCTTAAAGTTTCCTAATTTAATTTAGGATTCTTAATGATTTTCATTGCCTCTTTTCCTATTACAAGGCTGCATCCTGTCAATCTGGAAACTGTTCAGCATGTATGCTGTCAAGTACTAAAAATGTCAATATGTTTCAAATAAGTACTGTTGCATATCATAAAAATCTGCTCCTCATGAAAATCCCCCATTAAATCGATATCCTCTATTATTAGTGTTCTATATGCTATATTTCACAGAAAAAACAAAGACTATGAAAAGCAAGGAAATTATATAGTCGATCAAAGTTCTGCATAATGAATTCAGGGAATACAAATCAAACTCAGTACCTCTCTCTATTTCTTTAGCTCCAGAGGTAACCACCATTGTCCTAGATCACCTACTCTAAAAAAGCTTGTGGACTCTATGGGATCTTTGTGGAGAGCTCTGACTCAGGTGTCAGTATCTAGAAGAGTCAGTCTTGCAGAGTGGAGTTAAAAATGCAAAATGTTAGGAAGACCCATCCTCTTGCTAATTCTTCTTTCCTGAACTGTGACCTCCAGATACTTGGTATCTTCACCTGCTGCAGATTGAATCACAAGCTATGTCAGCCTTCAGGAGGTTGCTGTTAATGAGGATGCTAGAAGAAACATTTGGAGAGCTTTAACGATGTATCATTTCCACTTTAAACATAAGTCCCATGTAAATTTTACTGTACATTTCTGATAACACTTGGTTCTCTAACAAATAAACCTTCCAAATATCAGTAGCCTGACACAATAGAAGTTTATTTCTCATTCAGGTAATAGTGCATTGTGGACATTGCTGGTTGGCAGCTTTTCCTCCACATGGTGATCCAGGGACCCAAGGTCCTTCCATCTTGTGGATGTGCCACAACTAGGGCTTCAGAGAATTCTGCTACCATCTGTCAGAAATGGAAATAAGAGATGGAAAAGTCATACCTGTTTTTTAGCTAGTTTGGCCTAGAAGGTGCATAAATTATTTCTGCTCACATTCTATTGGTAAGAACTAGTTTCATAACTCCACCTAGATTCAAGAAGAGCTTGAGAATATAGTCTCTGGCTGCAATACTGCCCTCAGACCTGAATGAGCATGTTCTCTGTCCCAGTCCCCATTTTTCAAATTCCAAAGTAGCAGATCCCTACTTTGGGGGGATCCCGTACTTTGGAATTCCTTCTAAATTTTTCTAATACCCTATCTGGTATCTGCAACTAGCCAGGTCCAACAGTGTCATCCAGGCAGGGTGTTACAGACTTGGACTGGGTCCCTTGTGGATCCTGATCACTGGAAAAACCTTCCTTGAAATTTTCTAAGCCCCTTACAGTAATGGGGGCTAGCCAGACTGGCACTGCCATCTGAGCAGGATGTCCTGAGCCTGGAAAGGAACCCACGTAAATCCTAGTCCCCATTTCTTCCCTCTGCATACTCTCTGTCTCTTTCCTGGTGGTGCCCTCACTCCTGACCATGGAGTCAACCAGATGCCCTGAGGAGCTCCTGAACACACACCTACCTGTTGTTCCAGTATGTTGTGTGGCATTTCTTTAGTGGCACTGTGCAAGATTGGGCTGCCAGGACAGTGCTGACATGTTGACTTGGTGTGACTCTCCTTCATGACGGATATAGGAGGGGTTCAGATTTCTGGGTTCCTGTCAGTCCATCACCAACACTTGGGCTTTACTTGTATGTGTGGGCCCTTGCTCACTATAGCCCACCTCCAGTCTATAGCACCCAAGTGAAGGGGGGTGCTGGAGTCCTATACCTGGTATGCCCCCTGCCACTGGCACCCAGGACACGACTCCCTCTGTGGGCTCTGTGCCACTTGTCAAGCAGCCATATGGAAGTGACTATTCCTATTTCCCCTGGGGGCTTCTGAGACTGGTCTCACTTATTCAGTGGGCCCTTCTGATAAATGTCCTCTTTTGCTTTTGATTATGCGCTGATGTCAAGTTCATTCCCTACATGAATGCGACCCATCCTCCCTGCTGATGGTGGTGTGTGGAATGCAGGGGTGCAGTCGACATGGAATGAGATCTGTTCTAGGAATGCAGTGATTATGGCCTTGACAGTTCAAGAGACGACATGGTTGGAAGATGTGTTGTTCTGCATGTATGCTGTAAAATGCCAGATGATAGTACACTGAACGTGACCAGAAACTGACTCAGCGTTCACATTCACCTGCATGCTCTGGGGAAGACATGCATTTGCAGTCATCAACAATGAAGCACAGTAGCAGCGTGTGAGGGAGTCCCCTGGAGGCCAGTGGTCACGGGCAGCCTGGTGGATAATGGCAGCATCACGAAGCCAGCACAAAGTTAATGCTATCAGGGACCTGCAGAGGCGCAGAGATCTAGAGAGCACCAATGCAAGTAGGTGCTGAAGAGCCATGGCATTGCGAGTAACCGCAGCAATGCTTCCTTTTCCTCTCAGTGGGAGCTGTCAGATCAGCCATACATGGGGCAGTGGACAAGAAGGAACGTGACCAGGAAGACATGGAGCCTGAGCCCCACGGCGAACCTTCACATGCACTGACGGTACAACAAACAGGCAGCTCAGTACCTCCTCTCGCCCTATTATTTTTAATCTTTATCCATGACCCTATGTACCTCTCATGGGCCTATGAATTTTGTAGTGCATGTTCTCATTAAATTATTTATATAGGGAAGGGCCCACAAAAATATTTGCCGGCCCTGCACATCCTAGGGGCAGCTCTGCTAGTCTGGCTGACACTTTCCAGCATTATTCTACACTACAGAATGGGGAAAATATTTTTGTGTGTGTGCTTGTATGATTAACATGGCAAGTGGAGTCAGGGCTTTGGCAGGGTTAGTACAGTGTCCACATAAGGGGGCGGCCTGGCATAGGGACTCCAGGCTTAGTAGGGTGAGGAAGATGTCCACATAGAAGGGCATTTCAACCTGTGGAATCCAGAACCCAAGTAGACAAGGAGGATGTCTTTAGAGATGGGTGCCCTGATGTAATAAAATATGCTCTTTGGGTTATGTAGCTCTCAGCATTCATCCATTCATTCATTAATTCAATCGTGCTCCTACTTTTGGCCAGGCACAGTGCTAAGCCATAATAAATGAGATAGAAGGGTTTCCCATGGTCACAATAGCTGCACTCATTCACATGCAGCTCAGGAGAAAAATTCTCTGTGGGTTGCCACCTCTTTTGCACATAGCTCCTGCTTTTTCTGTGATCTCTGTGAGCTACCTTTTACACGTGGGCTTTGTTTACAAACATGGCTGTCACGTCTAAGGCTCTCTGTAGAGTGGCCGAGAGAGTTATTTGCTGTGCTTCATTGTGGTTCACTCCAACCTGCCCTTTAGGCACAACCTTTTCTCCCTGAGTGAGAGAAAATGGCCTTCTGGTGCCATTTTCTCTGTCAGTATCTTAAAATGAAAAATGAAATGGCCTTTGCAAGAAAAGGAGTAGAATTTTCATTTTGCCTATTAAGCTCCCATTCAGTGAGCAATTTTAAGACCCCGGCAAATACTCTCTGCAAAGGGAGGTCTGTAAATGTAGGTTTTGTTTATCTCCAAAGGCACCACTCTTCCATGAGAGGTGTAGTCTACTCTTCCATATACAGAAACCAGAAATGTGGAGAAATGAGCTAGAGGGCAGGGTGGCCACCTCTGGGTAAAGCTTTCACAGTGCTCTATATTCAGCTCCACTCTCAAGCAACATATTCATTTATTCATTCACTTATTCATTCATTCAGAAAATATTAAATGATGGCCTACTAGGAACCAGACACTGTACCAGGTGACAAAGATGTAGTAATAAGCAGAACCCCATCCTCACATAGTCTGCAGACTGTAGGGGTCGTATGTATAGAGGCAGACACAATGACACAGTCCCAGGGTCTGGGGTCTTACTCACACATTTTAAAGGGAGTGGCATGAAAATGAAGTCAAACAGTATATTAGTCAGAGTTCCCCAGAGAGATGGAGCCAACAGGATAGACAGATGATAGATATAGAGACAAGTAGAAATATAGATATAGATACATGAGATGAAATTGATTAGGGGAATCAGCTGAGGCAATTATGGAGGCTGAGAAGTCCCTCAACCAGCCATCTTCAGGCTGGAGACCCTGGGATTGTAGTAGTATGGCTCAGACCAAGCCCAAAGGCCTCAGAACCAGGGAAGTCAGTGTAATTCCCAATCTAAGGGCAAAGGCCTGAAAACTTGGGGGGCCACTAGTGTAAGTTCTGGACTCCCACAGCTGGAGAGCCCGCAGTTATGATGTCCAAGTAGGAAGAGGAGAGTGTCCCAGCTCCAGGAAAGAGAGGGAGAAAATCCATTTCTCTCCTTTTTTTTTTTTTCTTTCTGAGCCCTTAGCTGATTAGATGATGCGTGTCCAAATTGAGGATGGATATTCCTCACTCTGTCCACTGACTCACACACCAATCTCTTCTGGATGTATCCTCACAGACACACCCAGAAGGAATGTTTTACCAGTTCTCTAGGTGCTCCTTAATCCAGTCAAGTTAATGCCCAAATTTAACCATTACAAACAGTGATTCTTGAAGTGTGGTCCACGTGCCCACAGGAGTCATGAGATCTTTCTGAGGGAGTCAGCAATGTTAAACTATTTTTATAGTTTATCTTTTTCTCTAGGTTTACATCTGCACTGATGGTGCAAAAGTGGTGGTGGTTGAAGTGCTGGCACCTGAGCACAAGTCAAGCCAGTGACACCAAACTGCAGTAGAAGTTTTTGTATTCTTCACTGGCACACACTTGCAGGGTTTTGTTTGTTTGTTTGTTTTGTTTTTAAGGCCAGTTTCATTTAATGCTCTCGACAAAGCAGAAAAAGTTCTTAATTTTGTTAAAGTTCAAACCTTGACTGTGTGTCTTTTTAGTATTGCGTGACAAAATGGGAACTATGTATAACAAATTTGGTACACAATACAGTGTGCGTGATGATTTACTCAAAGAAAAGCACCTGTGTAATTGAGTTGTGAGTTCATCTGGCTATTTTTTTTTCCACAGAATCCCATTTTGACTTGAAAGAATGTGGGACAAACTGTGATGATTTAGACTTGAGTATTTAGTAGACATTTTCTCAAAAATAAACAAAGCGAGCTTGTCACTTCAAGGAAAACAACTGACAGTAATTTAGTCATTGGTTTCCTATGATAAAATTTGAATTTTTGAGCAAAAGTTAGAATTTTGGAAAACTTAGATTCAACACTGTTAGCCTGACAACTTCCTAAAACTTAAAGATTTTTCCCGTCACATCAGTGGTGATATTAATAAATGTGACTTTTGGGTTATTGGATTATGAAGATGTCATTATTTGAAAGACTGATACAACTCAGAGCACCAGTGTTTTCCAAATTTACAAAATAATGACTGCTTAAAAGATCCATTCAAACTGCAAGAGAGAAAAATGGATTTTAATATAGCACAGTACAAAAATTTCACTGATATGGTTTCAGATCTTTATGTTACTAACCTTTAAAAAACTTTTTGTACAGATTTTCACTTTGTATCAAAGAATATCCACAACTATCTGAAAAGTTTATTAAAATAGCTTTCACTTTTCCAACTACATATCTATGTGCCTTTTCTTCATATACAAAGGGTCATCAGAAAGTTCATGGAAAATACACATTACGAAAAAACTATACACGGATTGCAAAGTATTTTGCACTGAAAGAAGTTCATACTATCTTGTTACAACATGTCTGAACAGGATCTAGTTTGAGACACTATCAGAGCAACATAAATTCTGCTAAAATTGAAGCAAGAACGAAAATCAAATTTATGGTGAAGCTTGGGTGGGAGAATGGTGAAATCACTAATGCTTTATGAAAAGTGTATGGGGAAAATGCCCTGAAGAAATGAGCAGTTTACAAATTGATAACATGTTTTAAGAAGGGATGAGAAAATGTTGAAAATGAAGCTTCTAGCGGCAGACCATCCACATCCATTTGCTAGGAAAACTTTATCTTGTTCGTGCCCTGATTGAAGAGGAGCGACTATTAATGGCAGAAACAATAGCCAACCCCAGAGGCATCTCAGTGTGTTTAGCTTACAAAATTCCAACTCAAAAATTACAATTAAGCAAACTCTATGTTCAGTGGGTTCCAAAACTGTTGCACCCAGATTCGCTGCAGACAAAAGCAGAGATTTCTTTTTTTTTTTTTTTTTTTTAAATTTTTATTTTGTCAATATACACTGTATATGATTAATATGGCCCATCACCGACACCTCCCTCCCTCCTCCCTCTCTCCCCTCCCCCCCAAGAATGTCTTTTCCGTTAAAAGCAGAGATTTCAATGGATATTTTAGACAAGTGGAATCAAGATCCTGAAGCATTTCTTCAAAGAATTGTAACAGAGATGAAACATGGCTTTGCCATAGGATCCTGGAGACAAAGCACAATCAAAGCCTTAGCTACCAAGAGGTGGGAGTGATCCAGTCAAAGCCAAACAGGAGTGGTCAAGAGTAAAGATCATGGCAACAGTTATTTGGGGATGCTCAAGCCATTCTTGTTGACATTCTGGAGGGCCAAAGAACAGTAACATCTGTTTATTATGAGAGTGTTTTGAGAAAATTAGCCAAAGCACTAGCAGAAAAACACCTGGGAATGGTTCCCCAGAGAGGCCTTCTCCATCACAATGCTCCTGCTCATTCCTTTGATCAAACAAGGGCAATTTTGCAAGTTTCTATGGGATATCATAAGGCATACACCTTACAGTCCTGATTTGGCTCATTCTGACCTCTTTTTCTTTCCTAATCTTAAAAAAAATCTTTAAAGGACACCTATTTTTCTTTAGCTAATAATGTAAAAAAGACTACACTGACATGGTTAAATTTTCAGGACCCTCAGTTCTTTAGAGATGGACTAAATGGAAGGTATCATTGCTTACACAAGTGTCTTGAACTTGTGTTTATTTTGAGAAATAAAGTTTATATTTTTATATTTTAATTCCATTTTTTGAATGAACTTTTTGAAGCCCCCTTATACTTCAGCTAAAACAACACATTTCAACAGATTCAATGGAAGTAGATATGAGAATACAGCTTTCATAATGACAGATATTAAAAATTTGCAAAGCCGTTAAAACAATACAACTCTTCTCGATAAATTATTTTAGTTTTGAAAAATATAATTGTTTCCATAAAAAATACGCTATTTATGTTACAATGTACTGGGTTTACTTTTTTTATTTTAAAGTGAATTGACACAATCATTTTTTTTTTAATTCTCAGTTTTAATTTCTAATGTAGTATTGATAAAAATAACCCACATAAATACAAGTTCCTTGGAGTCCTCAATAATTCCTAAGAGGATAAAGAGTCCCAAGACCAAAAAGGTTGAGATCTACTGATGTACAGGGAGGAGTGGAGCATGCGGTTGGGTCCTCATTAACACCCACCGGTCTGTTATCACAGGCTTTGTGGAGGTCTATTGTCTCCTCTTGGGGAGGGAAGACTGCCACATTCATTTTTGTGTCATTCACACCCAGCATGGTGCCTGGCACATAGTGAGTGTTGAATGACTGTTGAGATCATAAGGGCATGAGCTTCAGGGAAGATGGGGGCTGGGAAGTCAAGAACAGCAGTTCAACTCAATATAAAGCAAGACCTGGGTGGAGATAAATGATGAGATAATACCTGAAGGTGCAGTCCAGTTTCTTCCCATATGCAGCTATGCTGCTGCAACAGCTATCAGGACTTATGCTCCTGGCTTCTCACAGGCTGATCCAGTTGGCTTGGCTAAGACATGGATATCCTGGGGAAAGACCGCTGCATGAAGAAGAAACCTTCAATGATGTGTTTTGCTTGGTTCTGTGGCAATGACCTAATTCAATGGGAAATGTGCAGTGTTCTGGCTGCTGTCACCATACCAACCAGGCTCATGAAGGTGATAGCAAACCAGCAGCATCTGCATGAACACATGCCTATAAGTGGAACCCACTTAGCAAGAGAAAGGGCTTTACACTGTGCCCAGCACTGTTCATTTAATCCTTTCCAGCTTGAATTTACATGTGTCACGCTCACTTTGTAATGGTCATTGTGGTGAGCACCAGGTAAATCTCTTTGCATAGCCAAGCCAAGGAAACTGGTCATTCCTTCCACACAGGTGCAGATAGGCCAGCAGAATAAAAAGGTCCTTAGCAGTCTGCCAGACCAGAAGCCTCCAACCCCTAACAATGGGAATTTTCTAATTAGAGAGACATGAATATCTTGGGGGGCTTTAAAATGTTAATACAGAGCCATAAAGGCTTTGGTGCATTTGGAATCGGGGCTGCTTGCTGTCTGATGGGGCAGCAGAAGTCTGCCTGATGCCCACAGGAATTTGTTCAATTGAGAAATATGTCCCCAGCTTTCTGTGCCAGAGAGCACTGCCAGATCTGCCCCATTCCTGCACATTCTTCCAACTGATGGTTTTTAAATTATCAAAAGTGTGTGCTTTTTAATATCCTCCCCACCATGAACTTCCTGCTTTATAACCTTAACATCTTCCATATGAGGGAGACCTTCATTTTTCTGCCCCTCACCTTGGACTAGCTGGGTCCTAACAAGCTCACGGGATTCAGCTTTCTGCCTTGCCCTCGAATGGTCCTTAAACCTCTCTCCTGGCATGAACTAGCCCTATTCTTTGCCTGGGGAAGGACTTTGATTGCTTTCACATGCCCTTTTGTAGTAGCCCAGGAATGAGCAGAAAGGACCAGAGATGCAGATGTGCCAGTTTTGGCTGGACCTTCATTCTCAGGATTAGTAGAGGGAACAGGGCAGAGCAACTCTGAGCTTCCTATGCTTCATACAGGGCTTCCTCCAAGGGAGATTTGGGGTGCCACATGGCTGTAGGCCTTAAGATATCGTTTTGTATTCAAAAGGGACCTGATAGCCTGTTGGCCTGGGTAGTTTACTGGGGAGGCTTAGTTTTCTCCTTTAAAAGTAGGGGCAGTGGTGTGGTTCTGGGAAGGGAAGAGTTAACCAGGCAAAAGGAAAGGTAGATCAATTCAAGTAGCTTTCAGAGGTAGATCAGTAGCTTTCAGAGCACCAACTCAGGCAAGGCATTGTGTTATCTGCAAAGGAGATGAGGGACGCAAAAACAAATCTGCTTTTGCCACACAAAGAAAGGTGGAACAGGCATTTCACGTATAGATAGCAGTGTGGGCAAAGAAAGTCACAAGATATTTTTGGGAAATAGAAAGTAGTTGGGTATTGCTGGAGTGGAGGGGTGTATGACTGTGTGTTGCAGGGTTGACAGGGAGGTGGGTGGGTGGGGGCTGGCAAGGGCTACGATACATTGAGAGACTCAGCTGGAGCACGGAGTTTCTTGAGTGAGGCACTTATCCTCTAAGTATCATTTCCTGAACAATGTTTCTTGAACACTGGAACATTTTATTCTAAGATGTGTGTGCCAGTGCGCATTGCCTTTCCTTCCGTCACAATGAATAGACTGTCTGTACTCCTCCTCTTTTTCGTTCGATCCCCCACCCCAGTCATCCTCTTGCCCTACTTTAGGAGCACTTACCACCTGATGTGCTAGATATGTGAATATGTGTATTTCTTGTCTTCTTCCTTAGACCATAAGCTCTGTAAGAGCAGGGACTTTGTCTTTTCATTTTCAATGTTGTATTCTCAACACCTACACAATTCATAGCACAAACAAATCACTCAACAAATAATTTCTGAAAGAATGATGTTAATAGTTGTTCAACAAAAGCCAGTGTCAAATATATTTGTGAATCTGATTGTTCGCCATAGTTAAACAATTTTCCTTTTCCAGTGACTTCTAAGGGTCTTTAATATGCTAACTTGCAACTGAGATATGACGATGGCTTGGACCAGTGTGGACGCAGTGGATGTGAAGAGAAGATGGCTTATGGATCTATTTGGGAGATGATTGACAGGACTTCTAATGGATTAGATATAATGACTATGGAAAGGAGAAAGCCCAGGATAACTGTGTGTGTGTGTGTGTGAGTTTTATTTAAGCAACTAGGTTGATTGCTGGTCCATTCACTGAAGCTATAATGGAGTCAATAATTGGATAGAGGAGAAGAGAAAGGATGGTCGAAGGGTAAGGCAGGAGCCAGGTCATCCAGGCCTTTTCAAGTGACACTAAGGCTTCTGGACTTTATCCTGGCAGTGATGGGAAGTTTTGAAGGATTTTAAATGAAGGAATGACATGATCAGATTTGCATGTTAAAAGGATTCCTCTGTCTTCTATGTAGAAAGAGTATGAGAGTACTTCAAAAACTTCGTGGAACAATTGAATTAAAAGATAATACAAATCCTTCCATGAACTTTTTGAGGTACCCTCATATATTGGATGGTCAAGAGTGGAAGCAGATTAGACAGAAGGCTGTTGCTACAGTGCAAGGATGGATTATCCCAAACCTCAGAGTTTGCTAAGCAGGTGTCTCCTGAGCCAGGTGTAGGTCTGATCCCCTCAGTGCTCATATAGTCCCTCATTCTTCACACCCCTGCATAGGATTGGGTTAGGATGGACTCTTCACACATTTGTGTTGGATAAGCAAATGTGCACACACAAGCGCACCCTGTGCCTAGCAACCAGTCCAGGTGCTCAGCTTCAAACACTGCCATGGACACCCCCCATTGGATTGGTTTCCACCCAGCCATTGGCTATGGCAGGGCAACTGGTCTTCATAGTCAGTTGGACTCACCACTTTATCTTAGTTCAAATTTTCATTGCTGCCTCTTTATTCAAAGTCTAATTTCACTGTTGCAGTTCTGCAAATCATAACCTATGAGCTATGCAAAGGCCATATATTAGTCTGTTTCTATTGCTTATAACAAAATACTTGAACTGGGTGATTTATAAGAAAACGAAATGTATTGCTTACAGTTTCAGAGGCTAGGAAGTCCAAAGTCCAAGGAACACATCTGGTGAGGGTCTTGGTGGTGGCGACGGTGATGGCAGTGTATCGCATTGTGAAAGTGGTGGAACAGAGAGAGCAGAAAGAGGACAGATTCTCCTCTCTTCTTTTAGAGCCCTCAGAACCACGCCCCTGACCACCGTTTTTAATCCATTCACTACTGCACCGTCCCACAATCCAATCGCCTCTTCAAGGCTCCACCTTTCAATTACCATAATAGGATTTCCCACCCTCTTAACAGTCAGTCACAGTGGGGATCAAATTTCCAATACATCAAACTTGGGGGACACAATTCAAACTTCAGTGACCTTTTGGGGGACATAATTCAATCCACTATGTTCCACCCCTGGCCCCCCAAAACTCATGTCCTTTTCACATGTAAATACATGTAAATACAAGTCTTAATTTTTTCAACTCAAAATTCCAAAGTAAAAGTTCCCACATGTGAAATCAATACAAGTTATCCACTTCCAAGATACAACAGTGGGACAAACATTGGGTATACATTACCATTCCAAACGGGAGAAATAGGCCAAAAGAAAGGTGTAAAAGGTCCCAAACAAGTCTGAAACCCAGCAGGGCAGGTGTTAAATCACAAAGCTGGTGAATCATGTACCTTGGCTCCATGTTCAACCTCCTCTGCATGCTGGTGTGAGGGTTGGGTCCCCAAGTCCTTGGGCAGCTCCATTCCTATGGTTTTCCTGGTCAGAGGCTATGCTTCAGCTCTCGCAGGCTGGGGTTGCATGCTGATAGCTCTGCAATTCTGGGGTCTCCAATGTGGTCCTGCTCCCATAGCTCCACTAGGCATGATGCTGATGGGGTTTCTCTGCTGCAACTCTGTCCCTACATTTCTGCTTGGCACTGCTCTAGTGAAGGCTGTCTGCAGTGACTCCACCCCTGAGACAGATCTCTTCCTGGGTCCCCAGGCTTTTCCATACATCTTTGAAATCGGGGTGGAGGCTCCCAAGCATTTCCATCTCCAGCATTCTGCGAGCCTGCAGACCTAACACCACATGGCTGCAGCCAAGGCTTCTGGCTTGTATATTCCAAAGCTGTAGGTCCAGCGACAGCCGGGGCCCATTTAGCCATGGCTGCAGCAGCAAAAGCAGCTGTGTGGTGTTGGTGCTGGAAGCAGATTCTTGAGGTGGCCCTGAGCAGTGAGCCTACAGAAGGCGCCTCAGGCCTGTTCCCCAAGACGATTCTGTCTCCCTAGGCCTTTGGGCCTGAAATGGAAGAGCTCTCCCCAGAGGCTTCTACAATGCCTTCAGTGCCCTTTCCCCTCTTTTGATAACCCCTTTCTTTTATGCTAATCTTAGTACCATTGAATTTTTCTTCTGAAAATTCTCTCTGCTTCTCTACCACATGGCCAGGTTGCAAAGTTTCCAAATCTTTACACTCTGCTCCCCTTTTAAATTCTGGTTTATGTCATATCTCTGCCACCATAACTCAGTGTAGTCTGTTACAGGTAGCCATTGCCGATTCCTGAATGCTTTGCTGCTTAGAAATTTCTTCCACCAAACACTCTCATTCACAACTCCAATGTTCCAACTTCCACAAAGTCCTAGGGCATGGATAGAAAGCAGCCAAGTTCCTTGCCAGTTCACAGCAAGGGTGATCTTTGCTCCAGTTTACAATAAACTCCTTCTTATGTCTATCTGAGACCTTCTTAGTATGGTCTCTACAGTCCATATTTCTATCAGTATTCTGCTCACCACCACTTAACTAGTCTCTAAAACAATCCAGACTTTTCCTGTGTCATCTAACCTTTTACCAGCATCTAGGCTTTTCCCAGTCTGTTCCTCCAAATTCTTCCAGCCTCTCTTCAACAGCCAGTTCCAAAGCCGCTTCCACATTTTCAAGTATTTGTCATAAGCAACACCTCATTTCTCTGGTACCAATTTTCTGTATTAGTCCATTTCTGTTGCTTATATAAAAAATAGCTGAACTGGGTATTTTATAAAGAAAACAAAGTTTATTGCTTACAGTTTCAGAGGCTAGGAAGTCCAAAGTCCAGGGGACACATCCGGTGAGGGTTTTGGTGGTGGTGACAGTGATGGCAGAGTACCACATTGCAAAAATGGTGGAGTGGAGATAACAGAGAGAGAGAGAGACTCTCCTCTCTTCTTTTAAAGCCCTCAGAACTATGCCCCTGACCACCATTTTTAATCCATTCACTAGGGCATGGTACTACAATCCAATCACCTCTTCAAGGCCCCACCATTCAATTACCATAATAGGATTTCCCTTAACAGTCAGAGTGGGGGCCAAGTTTCTAATACATAAAACTTGGGGGCCACAATTCAAGCTTCAGTGAGTTTTGGAGGGACATAACTCAATCCACTACAGCCAACTCCATTGAAAGAAAATATGTAGCCATTAGAATGTGTGGATATTTGATCCATGAGGTCTAATGCTTCAGGGAGGGGTTAGTTCAGTAGCATTAATGGCCAGGGAATAGGGGTGATACTGGATAGATGTGTGCTTGTCCTAGAGTTACAGACTACTAGAGCTGGGTGAGCATTTATTGAGCATCTACTCTAAATCCCTTCATCTATAAACAAAGAAACTGAAGTAGAGAGAGGAGCAATGTATCGCCTAGTCCAATGTGCAGTTGTTCTAGATGGCAATGAGTAATGTGAACAGCATATGTAGTAGAAAAATGAGAGAATCTGCCTTGAGTATCTGCAGACCTGCTTTTAGGTGTAGCTTTGCTTCTAAATCCATGGGCCTCAGTTTCCCCATCTGAGCAAGGAAGAGGCTGGGGTGGGGATTCAAATATAGCATATGGTTCTTGGCTTCTTGTGCAGTTTCATTTGGAAAGCCTGAAGCTCCCCCACTCCATGACAGGTTATCACCCCTTTCCACTGTCGCAAGGATGAGATTTCAAGGACGAAAGTTTCAGACAAGCTCCTTCGTGGTCCTTTGTTGCACAAAGAGCATCTGAGAAAATAAGCCATACCCCAGCCACTGTAATTCAGTGAGGTTAAAAAAAAAAATCTCTACCTGCTCCAAAAGTTTGCACCTGAGCAAAAGTAAAATTTTATCCAAACAGCAAACCTGTTAGGCTGTAAGTTTAATAAGCTATTAAATGGCACCATCTGAAAGCTGCAATCAAAGCAAAAACACTGTAAAATAAATCCAGAGAGATAAGAAAAGATTTCACATTGTTAAAAGTTTATGCTATTTCTGACTTCCCGAAATGTTACCATTAACCTGGGAGTTAATCAGAGTTTTTCATTTACCGGTTGTTAGGAGCCATAATGAGCACTTTAACAGGGTAAATAAAAAGATCTAAAGAAGCAATAAACACGAATGTCACAAGTGGCAATCATCTACCATGTGAGGCTCATGCAGTACAAAGCCTCACACAGCTGGAAACAAATGATTCCACAGAACACTGTAAATAACCTCCAAGCCCACTCCTAATTAAAGTGAAGCCCCACTTTCTCATGGGCATTGACTATATGAACCAATTAAGGAAATATCATTTCTATCCTGAGAAGGCTATGTTCTCTTGTTTTTCTCTTTCTCTCTCACCCTCTCTTTCTCTGTCTCTCTCTCACTCTCCCTCTCTTTTTCCTGAAAGCACTATGTTCTCTGGTTTCTCTCTCTCTCTCTCTCGCCTCTAAAGAATTTTTACCAGAGAGCTGGCCCCTGATGTTCCTGAGCTGCAATAATGAGACATCCCTGCTTTAAGCAAATTTTGCACCTGTAACCTGCAGAAATATAGCCGTAGCATTTGAAAAATTACCTCCATGCTGCACAGTGCCATGAAAATTTATCTTTGAGATGATTTTATTGCATGGTTACCCTAGGCAATTAAATCAATAAATCTTAACTGTCAGGAAGGTTGGCCCCGTGCCAGAAATAAATGAAATGCGCGAAATCAGTAAATAAAAGGTTCCTGACAACTCATTCCAGAAATTATTTAGCAGTTGGGGTTGGGGGTTGGGGGATTTGTGTTTCACTCCCTAGCATTTATTGACATTCTTTCTGAGAAATGATTACACTAACAAACACAATGGCTCCACTACAAAGAAGTCAGAGTTTGCCAAGCCATAAATTACAGTCCCTGAAAATCAGGAAGGAAATATAGCCACATAGTCAGAGGTGATAGGCCAGGACCAGGTTGGGTTGGAGACAGGTCTAGGGAGCAGGTCCCCTGGCCCTGTCTCCTCCCCTTGGCTTCTACGTCTTCATCTCACTGGCCTTCACCCTGAGGGGAGGTAGCCTTTTCTCAGGGGGCCTGGCTTGCTTGACTCAGCTTGTCATGCTGCACCACATATAGTCTGCTCATGGGTCTAAGGAAGGTTCCTCTTACAGGTATGGTCTGCCCACCATTCTCCATTTCCAGAAAAAAGTATGAGTGTGGAGGAGTGAATTTGGGTGAAGGATTGCCATGTTCACAATAGCATTACTTGTTTTTTCGCACTTACGTCTTTTCCCTGTGTAATGTAGATTCAAAAAAGGAATTACACGATTACTCAAGCACTCTGTATGCATTGAGGCCAAGACAGACTGCACTTCAGTAATTTCCCCATTAGGAGGAGAAAAACTGAATGTGTCAGTCCATTTAAAAGTTAGCCTCTCCCTTTTATTGTAAAGACAAGGAAGTTTCACAAGAAAATTCAATTGATTTAATCATTACAACAAACAGAAGGACTAGTAGCATCAGTGAAATAACAAAGTGACATTCCATAATGCAATTTGCAAAAGGTTAAGCCGATCCACCAACAAAAGCTTGTTCTTAGCAACTACTGTCTTTTCCTACAGCAATTTCCTCAGTATGTTTACATATCAATCAAGTAACTTTAGGTTAACCTGCTCCAAGTGCATCTGTCCTTGAGCCAACAATTTTGCTGTATTACAATTCTTTATCTACAGCAGATACTTTTAGCCTAGTGAAAGTTTCCTGTCTCTTGCAAGCTTAACATTCCTACATATAATTTTAAAAAGATAAGTTATACCTGAAACTACAGAGCTTTGGAAGCTAGGCCCTGAGAAATACATTTGCTTTATAAATGTTAGTAAACTCCACACTTACTATTTCTCCTGTGCTGTGCCCTTTACAGGGGTTCAGGACTGGGAGGCAGTATTATGATCTCCATTTTACAGATGAGAAATTGAAACTCAGAAAGATTAAGTGATGCATTTGAGATGCCTTGACTAGCAAGCAGCAAAGTGGCCGTTCAAGACAAGGCCAGCCCCTCATGGCCCTGCCATGTGACACCTGTGCTGTCTCTAGTCTGTATCTCATGGACTCAGGGAGCAGAGAACTGAAGCCAGCATTTGGGCACATTTGTTCTTGCCTTCACTCCCTGGCTTTTTTCTCATGTGAATTCTCTCTCGCCTGGTGGTGGGTGACCTCTGGTGAAGGTCCTTTGGTGCCCTCACAGAGCTGACAGTGGCTAACTGGCACTGATACATGCATGGGCTATGAGGGCAATGGACATGTCTGAAGGTTATCTGAGAGTCTGAGCAGGGGCCCCTGGCAAGTCCTACCAAAGAGCTTTTATACCCAGTGCTTCCTAGGCCTAAACTGCACTTCAGTGTGGACTTAAGGCTTGCTTTACTTTCGGCTCGATGGGCACCTCCACAGTGAAGATTTCCTCGACTAGCCACCCTATTACAGGCTCTCATAGCAGCACGGAATATTTCTTCTTAGTATTTGCCTTTGATGGAACTTCATATTCATTTGTGTGATTATCTGCTGAATGGCTCTCTCTCCCATTGGACCATAAACTCTATGAGTGCAGGGGACATCTGGTTTTGCTCCCCCATGAGGTCTCAGAACCTTATACTGTGCACATGACTAAATAAATAAATAAATCAATGAATAGAGGTTTATTAATTTTCTAGGGCTGCCATAACAAAGTACCACAGACTGGATGGATTAAACAGTAGAAACTGATTGTTCTGGACATTTTCTTCAATGCTTATTTCCAATGGGTTTTTATATACACATTTAAAACCAGAATTGCAGGCAGATTAATGACAGTTGCATTTTCCTCTCTTCATCTGAGTAAATTATACTAAATTCTTAAGTAGGAGCAGTGTATCACTGTCTTTTATATAAGTTTCATAGTGATATTTCTAAATCATTACTTTAATGCTGCTTATCAAGAAGTTCTCATAAAAAATAAGTAAACAGTAGAAATTGGCTCCCAGTTCTGGAGGCTGAAAGTCCAATATCAGAATATAGGCAGGATCGATTTCTTCTGAAGGCTGTGACAGAATAATGTGTCCCATGCCTCTCTCTTTGGCTTGTAGATGGCCATCTTCATGTTCACATGGCATTCTCCCTATATGTTAGTCTGTCTCCAAATGTCCCCTTTTTGTAAGGACACCAGTCATTTTAGATTGGGGACCACTCTAATGACCTCATTTTAACTTGATTGCTTCTGTAATGACTCTATCTCCAAGTAAGGTCATATTCTGAGGTACTGGGGGTTAGAACTCCAACATATGAATTTTGAGTGGGACACAATTTTACTCATAACTTGAGGCAGATGACCCAGGAGCAGAAATTCCTCAGACTTCTCCATGGCAAGCATTTAGAATTTTTTTTTCCAGCTCAGAACTAAGAAGAACAGCAGGTCCATCCACAGCTTGGTCCTACCACTCTGCACATTTATATCCAGTCAGCCTGTCCTGGGAGGATTACAGCGGAGCCGCACAGCCCTGTCACCAATGGCTGTGTGGGGTTCTCTTGCAACTAGCAAAGAGGGCTGGACTAACCTGAAGGTATGGAACAGGTGGGGTCTGGCTCTTTGCCAGTATAGTGAGTGAGGCATCTCTCCTGCCTGGGATGAGGCCACACCTGAGGCCTCAGACTTGGCGGTCTCCAGGTCAAGGCCTGCTTTCCTTTCCCTTTCCACCCACTCAATCCTCTGTCTTGCTGTTCAGAATGTTCTCCACCCACCAGCACCCACAGTGGGCCGGAGAGACAGAGACTGCGCTGGGCCCTGGGGAGAGCTCCTGAGGTGAATTGACTTAGGAAGACTATCTAGGGCTGAGGATAGGGTAGGGACCTCCTGAAAGGATAAAGAATATGCCTGGGGAACAGAAATCCCAGCATGGCCAACAGAGAAGGAGGGATTGCAATGGAATAGCTCAGAAGAGTATGCACAGCTCAGGCAGAAGGGGTGGAAGTGGGCAGAGACTGGAGAGAGAGGACTGGAGGTAAAAGACTTATTCCATGAAGAGTCTGATGCTACTTGTGGAGCAGAGCTCAGTCTTCCAGGATAGTCTGGGAAGCGGGGACCAGGAGAAGAAATTACCGCTGGTAGGCCGCCAGGGCAGAAAACCCTAGATCATCTCAGGACAGCTGCAGCTGTTATCGAAAGGATATAGTCATTGGTCTGCACTAAACCCATCAGGACACTGGGGCCCCTCGGGGCTGTGGGGGGTGCTGGGAGCCAGCACCACAGCCATTCTGCAACCCCTGGAGAGTAAAAGAGGCAAACGGTGAGAGTACATTCTTTCTGCTTACTCATTTGTTCTCCTCTTTGAGCTTCAGCTAATGCAAATCTTTTTTTTTTTTTTTATAATTCTTGCTGGCAAGTTCCCAGGGCAGATAATTTCCTATCAGCACATCATGAGCACTAAGGTGGTTATTTTCAAATTAATGCTTGAAGCAGAATACAAGCCTTGTTATTGAACTGGGGGCTGATAGATGGTAAAGGCACAGTTTGTAATAACTAAGTGCAAACTTTGCAATGACAGCCACAAGATTTCAAAATAATAATAATTTGCATTTCTATAGCAACTTTCGCCTAACTAATGAGCTCAACACAATTAATTCATTAATTTATTATGCTCCCCCAAACAGTATAGAAGAGTTTCTTGAATAATTTTATGCTTGGAAAAACTAAGGCAGGAAGAAAAAGGCCTGTTCAAGAAGCTCTAGGGCCACTGCTCCAGCAATCATGGGATGTGGGAAGAGTCTTCTATACAAGGAGGTGAAATATTTCTTGTGCCTAAGAGGCATGGAGCAGGCAGAAATCTAAGATGGACCCCAAGATTTCTGCTGTCTGGAGTACATGCCCTGCATAAGTCCCCTTGAATGTGGGCAGAACCCGTGAATAAGATGAATGTCACTTGTGCAATTAGGCTGTGTCACATGGCAAAGGTGGGGGTTTTGAAGAAGTAAGGTCCCTAATTATTTTGATTTGAGTTTATCAAAAGGGAGATTATTCTTAGTGGGCCTTACCTAATCAGGGGAGTTCTTTGAAAGAGGGTCTAGAAGACAAACTAGCTCTCCTGCTGATCTTGAGGATGCAAGGTAGAATGAGTTCAATAGCTGCAAGGAAACGAATTCTGTCAACAACCTGAGAAGGCTTGGAAGAGGCCCCTGAGCTGCAGATGAGATCACAGCTCTGGCTGACACTGTGATTGCAACCTTGTGAGGCCCTGAGCAGAGGACCCAATAACCAGTGCTCAGACTCCTGACCTACAGAAACTGGGAGATCATAAATGCATGTGTTGTTTTAAGCCACTAAATTTGTGTTAGTTTGTTACCCAATAACAGAAATCTAACATGAGGCAATACCTATGCCTTACAGATTTTTTATTTTGTGTTCTGAGCTTATTAAGATGGCGGATTTGCCTAGAAAATCAAATGTAAAACTGAAATCACACATAAAGAAAATGATTTTCCCAGTCATACTGTCTCCAGATGTGCCTCAAACAGTGCTGTCTCCCTGGAAGGACCAATATTTAACTTAAGAACTTGATGGGGAGCTGAGGTCTGAGTGCAGGTCTCAGCATTCCTTTCACACATGCTTTTGGAAATAGATGCAAATCTTGTTCCCTATATGGTCACTCCTGGTCTCAGGACAGGTGAATGAAGTGACCTGTGACTGGGTTCTTAATGGTGGAGAGGTTATATCCTTCCCCTTCAGAAAACCCCTCCAAAGTTCCCCACTGCTTTTTGGATAAAGCTCTGCTCCCTGGACAGACTCACAAAGGCCTCATGCTCTGCTCTACCCAGGCCCTTCTGTGTTTTCACAATAGTGCAGCCCAGGCGGCAGCAGAAGCGGCAGCGGTGCCGCCTCCTCACCCGGCGGCGGCAGCAGCGGCGGCG
>NW_007741986.1:0-303 GCF_000696425.1 Galeopterus variegatus
AAAAAAAAAAAAAAAGGAACAAGAAAATGACTCCCGAGTAGCAAATGAGCACCTGGATGAACGGTGGTGCCATTTACCAAGCCAAAGGCCAAAGAGAGGATAAGCAAGCCATTTCACTTTGGGTAAACCGAGTTTGCCATAACTGCAAAACATGCAGGTGGAGAAGTGCAGCAGACAGTTTGATATACAAGTTTGGATCTCTGATATAAACTTTCTCTATCTATCCTGTATGTCCAGAGCATGGATAGTATTTAAACCCAGAAGGGAAGTATCTGCAATCAAGGCCAGAGATAGACAAAGAAA
>NW_007741986.1:5823-6125 GCF_000696425.1 Galeopterus variegatus
AAGATTGGGGAAACTGTAAAGCACGCTAACTATGCCAATAGTCTAAGAACAAAATGAGAAGGTACATACCGAGAGCCAATTTTCTACTTCTCAAAAGTTGCTGCCTGTCTCTAAAAGCCGTTTAAAGACGTACTATGAGTGAAACACACACTACACATGCAACAACATCTTTAATTTCTTAATTAATTTTCTTAATATAATCACAATCAGATTACCTTGAGTTTGCCTTCAGGTATCTTTAGCATGAGAACATGAGCAAAAATGAAATAAACTACCGTTTGTTGTAGAAAAAAAAAAAAAAA
>NW_007741986.1:8171-11021 GCF_000696425.1 Galeopterus variegatus
CCCTCCAAGAGGCTGCCAGCACCGCCGGACCTGTGAGCTGCCGGACCTGTAAGCTGCTGCCTCCATTGCAGAGGACTGAGCTCAAGTCGTCTGCCAACGGCTCCTGGGACCTTTCCCAGTTACCTCACCTGTGGACCTATGTGTGAGGGGTCTGGTGACCCAGCCTGTACAGTGGGTTTGAAGGGTTTGAGCCCTAGCCCTGACAATATAAATGGAAACTTAGCGTAATTAAAATAATGAAACATTTTGGCTTTAGTTATGATTTGCCTTACTTGACAACCGGCGTAGTCGTGTAGCTTTACACAGTGTTTGCCCATTCATGTGGTATAAATACTCCCATCATGGCCAATTTCAAACTACCAATGTGACATCAACCAGCTAGCAAAAGTTCCTGAAAATGTAACAACTGGTTTTTATAAGCTGGTATGAGCTGGCTCCAGACACAATTTGGAGTCAAACTAACTTTAAGGCCTTCCACGTTAAGCATTACAAGGTATCACACTATAGGTATGTATATATGTGTTTCTGTGTAAAATTTATATGTTAACAGGTCGTTTTTTGCACAGCACAAAACTGAAAAGTTACAAAATTCAAAAGTTACAGAATGAACCAGCACATTCTTCTTGGAGGCAGCCTATTTTAACTCATTTCATACAAATCCTTCCATCACTCTGTCTCCCCTCTGTGTCTCCCTCTGTCTGTCTCTGTCTCCCCTCTGTCTCGATCCTCTCTCTCTCTCTCCTCTTTCTCTCTCTCTGTCTCTCTCTGTTTCTCTCTCTCTGTCTCTCTCTCTCCTCTGTCTCTGTGTCCCCTCTGTTTCTCTCTCTGTCTCTCTCTCTCCTCTGTCTCTCTCTCTCTCTGTCCCCCTCTGTTTCTCTCTCTCTGTCTCCCCTCTCTCTCCTCTGTCTCTCTTTGTCTCTCTCTCTCTCTGTCTCTCTCTCCCCTCTGTCTCGCTCCTCTGTCTCTCTCTCTGTCTTTCTCTGTTTCTCTCTGTCTCTCTCTCTCCTCTGTCTCTCTGTCTCTCTCTCTCCTCTGTCTCTCTGTCTCTCTCTCTCCTCTGTCTCTCTCTGTCTCTCTCTCTGTTTCTCTCTCTGTCTCTCTCCCCTGTTTCTCTGTCTCTGCTCTCTCTCCTCTGTCTCTCTCTCCCCTCTGTCTCTCTGTCTCTGTCTCTCTCCTCTGTCTCTCTGTTTCTCTCTCTCTCTCCTGTCTCTCTCTGTCTCTCTCTGTCTCTCTCTCCTGTTTCTCTCTCTCTGTCTGTCTCCCCTCTCTCTCCTCTCTCCTCTGTCTCTCTCCTCTGTCTCTCTCTGTCTCTCTCTCCGTCTCTCCTCTGTCTCTCTCTCTCTCCTCTGTCTCTCTCTCTCCTGTTTCTCTCTCTGTCTCTGTCTCCCCTCTCTCTCCTCTGTCTCTCTCTCCCCTGTTTCTCTCTCTGTCTCTCTCCCCTGTTTCTCTCTCTGTCTCCGCTCTCTCTCCTCTGTCTCTCTCTCCCCTCTGTTTCTCTCTCCCCTCTGTTTCTCTCTCTCTGTCTCTCCTCTCTCTCTCTCTCCCGTTTCTCTCTATCTCTGGCTCTCTCCCCTGTTTCTCTCTCTCTGTCTGTATCCCCTCTCTCCTCTGTCTCTCTCTCCCCTCTGTCTGTCTCTCTGTCTGTATCCCCTCTCTCCTCTGTCTCTCTCTCCCCTCTGTCTGTCTCTCTGTCTCTCTCTCCTCTGTCTCTCTCTCCCCTCTGTCTGTCTCTCTGTCTCTCTCTCCTCTGTCTCTCTCTCCCCTCTGTCTGTCTCTCTGTCTCTCTCTCCTCTGTCTCTCTCTGTCTCCTGTCTCTCTCTCTGTCTCTCTCTCCTCTGTCTCTCTCTCCTCTGTCTCTCTCTACTCTGTCTCTCTCTCTGTCTCTCTCTCCTCTTTCTCTCTATCTCTCTCCTCTGTCTCTCTCTCTCCTGTTTCTCTCTCTCTGTCTCCCCTCTCTCTCTCCTCTGTCTCTCTCTCCCCTCTGTTTCTCTCTCTGTCTCTCTCTCCCCTGTTTCTCTCTCTCTGTCTCTCTCCCGTTTCTCTCTCTCTGTCTCCGCTCTCTCCTCTCTCTCCTCTGTCTCTCTCTCCCCTCTGTTTCTCTCTCTGTCTCTTTCCTGTTTCTCTCTCTGTCTCTCTCCTCTGTCTCTCTTTTTCTCTCTCTCTTTCTCTGTCTCTCTCTCTGTCTCTCTCTCCTGTTTCTCTCTCTGTCTCTGTCTCGCCTCTCTCTCCTCTGTCTCTGTCTCTGTCTCTCTCTGTCTCTCTCCTCTGTCTCTCTCTGTTTCTCTCCTGTCTCTCTTTCTCTCTCCCCCCTCTGTCTCTCTGTCTCTGTCTCTCTCCTGTCTCTCTCTCTCCTCTCTCTCTCTCTCTGTCTCTCTGTTTCTCTGTCTGTGTCTCTCTTTCTGTCTCTCTCCTCTGTCTCTCTCTCCGTCTCTCTCTCCTGTCTCTCTCTGTCTCCCCTGTTTCTCTCTCTCTCTCTCTGTCTCCCCTCTCTCTCCTGTCTCTCTCTGTCTTTCTCCCGTTTCTATCTGTCTCTGTCTCCCCTCTCTCTCTTCTGTCTCTCTCTCAGTATCTCTCCCGTTTCTCTCTCTGTGTCTCCCCTCTCTCTCCTGTCTCTCTCTCTGTCTCTCTCTCGTCTCTCTCTCCCCTGTTTCTCTCTGTCTCTCTCCCCTCTCTCTCCTCTGTCTCTGTCTCTGTCTCTCTCCCCTCTGTTTCTCTCTCTGTCTCTCCTCTGTCTCTCTCTCCCCTGTCTGTCTCTCTGTCTCTGTCTCCCCTCTCTCTCTGTCTCTCTCTCTTTCTCTCTCCTTTGTCTCTCTCTCTCCTGTGTCTCTCTCTCAGAGCTGTCTCTTTATA
>NW_007741986.1:11956-12496 GCF_000696425.1 Galeopterus variegatus
TAACGGTCCTTCAGCTTATTATTATTTACTTTTCGTTTGTTTGTTTTGTTCTCTTTTTTCGCTCCCACATGTGAATGAGGACATGTGGTATTTCTTTCTGTTCCTGGCTTATTTCACTTACCATAATTTCCTCCAAGCTCATCCATGTTGCTGTGCATGGCAGAATTTCATTCTTCTTATGGCTGAGTAGTCTTCCATGGTGTATATATACCACATTTTCTTTATCCATTCATCTGTTGATGGACACTTAGGTTGGTTCCATACCTTGGCTACTGTGAATAGAGCTGTGGTAAACATGGGAGTGCAGGTATCCCTGCGACATAATGATTTCTATTCCCCTGGATATATACCCAGTAGTGGAATTGCTGGGTCACATGTAGTTGTTTGAGAAACCTCCATACTCTTTTCCATAATGGCTGCACTAATTTACAGTCCCATCAACAGTGCAGGAGGGTTCCCCTTTCTCCACATCCTTGCCAGCATTCGTTATTTTCTGTTTTGTTGAAAATAGCCAGTCTAACTGGGGTGAGATGATGTCTC
>NW_007741986.1:14076-15464 GCF_000696425.1 Galeopterus variegatus
ATCTGTAGATCGCTTTGGGTAGTATGGACATTTTTACAATCTTAATTCTACCAATCCATCAACATGGAACGTCTTTCCATTTTTGTGTGTTCACGTTAATTTATTTCATCAGTGTTTTGTAGTTTTAACTGTAGAGATCTTTCACCTCCTTGGACAGATTTATACCTAGGGTATTTTTGTTTTTTCTGGAAGCTCCATTAGTCCGTTTCTGTTGTTTATAACAAAATACCTGGAACCCTGTAATGTGTAAGAAGACAAAATTTACTACTTACATTTCCAGAGGCTGGGAAGTCCAGTGTCCAGAGAATACATCTGGTGAAGGCCATCCTTGGTAGTGGCTTTACAGAAATGCAGGGGTCTCACATGGCAGAAAAATGGTGGAGCAGATAGAGCTCCTCGTGTGCTCTCTTTTAAAGTGCTCAGAACCACACCCGTGACCACCATTAAACCACCAACTTAATCACCTCTTCAAGGCCCCACCTTGCAATTACCATAATAGGGCTACCCATCCTCAACAGTTACAATAGGGATCAAGCTTCTAATAAATAAAGCTTGGGGGACACAATTCAGTCCCTGTCATTCAGCCTCTGGCCCCCCAAATTTATGTCCTTCTCACAGGTATATGAACTCATTCTATCCCCCAAATCTTAGCTTGTTTCAACTCAAAGGTCCAAAGTTCAGAGTTCTATCTGTGAAATCAAAACAAGTCATCTACTGCAAAGACACAATGGTGGGATAAGCATAGGGTAAATATTTCCACTCAAGACAGATATAGGCCAAAAGAAAGAGGTAACAGGTCCTAAGCAACTCNTCTGAAATCCAGCAGAGCAGGCATTAGATCTTAAAGCTGGTGAATCATGTACCTTGACTCCATGTTCCACATCCACTACACACTAGTGTGGGGGTTGGGTCCCCAAGTGATCAGGGTGCTCTGCTCCTGTGGCTTTCCTGGTCTCGGGTGGTGCTTCGGCTCTCTCGGGCTGGCATTGCAAGCTGATAGCTCTACAGGTCTTGTGTCTCCTTGGCAGCTCTGCTCTCCTGGCTCCACTAGGCATTGCACCAGTGGGGTTTTTCTGCTGCAACTCCAACCCCACATTTCCTCTTGGCATCGCTCTAACAAAGGCTGTCTGTAGTGACTCNGGAGGCTGTCTCGAGACTGTTCCCCAAGACCGTTCTGTCTCCCTAGGCCTCTGGGCCTGTAGTGGAAGACACAGCCTCCAAGATCTTTGAAGTGCCTTCAAGGTCTTTTTCCCTTCTCTTGGTAATCTTTTTCTTCTGTACTAATTTCCTCAGCAAACGATAGCTGGGCTATGCCATTGCGTTTTTCTCCTGAAAATTCTCTGTGCTTCTCTACCACATGGTAAGGCTGCAAATTTTGTAAAACTTTA
>NW_007741986.1:17594-17974 GCF_000696425.1 Galeopterus variegatus
TTCTGCTAGTTCATTGTTGGTGTATAGAAATGCTACTGACTTTTGTATACTGATTTTATATTCTGAAACTCTACTGGATTTGTTTATCAGCTGTAAGTTTTTTTGGTGGGGTCTTCCATTTTTCTATATGTAAGATCATGTTATCCGCAGACAGGGACAATTTGACTTCCTCTTTCCAATCTTGGTGCCCTTTATTCCTTTATCTTGCCCAACTGCTCTGGCTAGAACTTCCACTACCATGTTAAATAGGAGTGGTGAGAGTATGATTCCTTGTCCTCTTCCTGTTCTTAGATGAAAATCTACTTCTTCCCAGTCAGGGTGATATAAGCTCTGGGTCTTTCGTAAAGGGATGTTCGATTTTGTCAAAAGCTTTTCCAGCA
>NW_007741986.1:19776-20340 GCF_000696425.1 Galeopterus variegatus
GGGTCAAAGAATAAATAAAGCAGGAAATCAAAAAATTCCTGGCAACAAATGAAAATAAAAGCACAACTTACCAAATCTAAGAGATACTGCAAAAGCAGTACTAAGAGAGAAGGAAAAGAGAGAAGAGGAGAAGGTTTAGTGAGAAATTGGTTAATGGACGCAAAGAATGAATATGTGTTGTAATGATGAGTATGCTAATCCTGATTTGATCATCATATATTTTACACAAGCATTGATAGTCAACTCTATACCCCATAAATATGTATAATCAGTTATGTTTCAATTAAAAAAAAGATCATTGACTTTATATCATAGTTTTTCAATATTGTTAACTTTACATCATAGTGCTTATGTTAGGGACATCAAGGAGAAGAGTAAACATTACCCGAGGACTTTGCTTCCTCTTCTGGGGAAAGTGTTAGAGCATCTTCAGTTTTTAAGAGGATAGTCATATTGCACTAGACTGAACCAGAACCTTGTTATTATCTTTATTTGGAATTTAAAGTATGATTTAAGATGTGTGTGGGTGCCAAGTTGACAAAGGGTGGACTTTTTTTTTTTTTT
>NW_007741986.1:22277-23280 GCF_000696425.1 Galeopterus variegatus
CCCCCCATTTGGGGGCACTTAACCCCCAGTGACCATCCTGCACACCTCTCCCTCCCCCAAATGAAGGCAAGACAAACAAAAAAAGAAACGTACCTCCATCATACCGTGTCCTTAAATCTCACCCCAAAAGATGAGTACTGTGTACAACTTCAGCCTCAACGATGCATTTTCCCCAACGTTGAATGCTGGAGAAAGAGGTTACGTTCTAACGAGTCCGTGTTATCAGTCCCCAAAGCGTAAAAGTAGGGAAAGAAGAAAACCGCTAAGTTGGTTTGCACGTCACATTTGGACCCCAAAACCCTGGGAACCCAGTGTTTTAAAAGGGAACGCCAGCCTGCTTCTGGGGAACGAGGACACGCACTACCGAAGAGCCAGCTCCGATTTTACTTGCTTGGGTTAGGTAAAGGTTGCAGCGAGATCCCCATTACAGACAGAGGTTGTGACGCAGATGACATACACCCCTCGGGCTAGGACCGGAACTGCGGATTTCCATGCTGGCACAGTGGCACGGGACCTGTTGCCCTGAACACACAGGCACGGCCTTGGTCTGAGTGAGAGCGGGCTGCGTCCCCAGTGCTCTCTGCAGATTCGCTGCCCGGCGGCAGGGCCCGTGTGCCAGGGACACTGTGCATTCTGCACGCATGAACACACTCCAGAGCTGAAAGGGAACTGTGCGCCTCTGCTTTCTGTCACCTCCTGAAGAGTAGAAAATGGAGTCACATTTCACCAACGAGGTGACTCTACAGCACAAGTCAGGAGTGTTAGGACGGCTTTGCCGTGGATGCACGGCTGCAGCAACAAGGTGGCCAAGAACGAAATGACTCCTTGAATATGCAGGGCGCAGACGAAGCAAAGGAGCTCCTCGGTGACCACGGCGACACAGACATGGGCTAAGCAATGAGAGTCACGATGAGATCGTGCAGCTGAGAAAATCGTCGCTGTGAGACAACGATGGGGTGGGTGGGAGGCGGGTCGAGAGGAAGGAGCTGACAGGGATTCTCAT
>NW_007741987.1:0-837 GCF_000696425.1 Galeopterus variegatus
GTACAAACAAAAAGTAATTTTAGTACACTGCTTGGTCCACTGTTGAATAATATGTACTCTTCTCTATTACTGCAGCATTGCTTAGTGGTTTTAGAGTCAATCTACTGTCAAGGTATGGGAGACCTGGTTTTCATCACAGAATAAAAATATGTTATATCTCGTACTCCCTGTACCTAAAACAGTATCCATAAAAAATTGTGAGTCCTCAATAAATATTTGAAAAATAATAAATGTGTGAATTTTGACAATAGAAAAGTTCAAGTATAATTGAGAAAAGGTAAGATGTAACACAAGGGAAGAAAGGAAGAGGAAAATGAGTTTTAATACCTTCAATATCAGGAGATACTACTGAAAGACAAACAAAAAATATGAATCTAAACATATTATTTAAATTACAATAGCAACCAATGGAAAAGCTAAAAATAATGAAGTAACTCCCACAATGGAGTGGGGAGGGGAAATTGTGAATATAGGTTAAATATTCATTTCATATCCTAAAGTCAATAGATAGTCATCTGGAATAGAGATATAAATATATTATCAAAATTATGAGAATCTCTTCTACTATAATGAAAATTGTAACTATTACATTGTGGTATCTGAAAGAAGCCAGACATCAAATATTGTATGATTCTGTTCATATGAAATATGCAGAATAGGTAAATCTATAGACATGAAACACAGATTGGTGCTTGCCAAGGCTAGGGCAAGGGGCAGTGTGGAGCAGCTGTTTAAAGGGTATAGGGTCTTCCTTTTGGGGTGATGAAATTGTTTCAGGTGGATAGAGGTGATAGTTATGCAACACTGTGAATGTACTATATGCCATTAAATTGTTCT
>NW_007741987.1:1239-2098 GCF_000696425.1 Galeopterus variegatus
GGTGGATAGAGGTGATAGTTATGCAACACTGTGAATGTACTATATGCCATTAAATTGTTCTATTTAACGTGATTACTTTTCTGTTATATGAATTCTATCTCAAAAAAGACATAACTACTAAAAAGATGTGTAAAAGTCTGGGGCGGTAAGAAAAGAAGACAGATTCTGTTGATTTTCACTATAAATGTTTCTTTACTATGGAATGTATTATTTTGATAAATATTTTTTAAAAAATTTTCTAAATAACACAAATTCAGCAAAAGTTTTGTCTCTTCAGAGAATAGAGGAAATGGAAGAGTAAAATGTTGGTCAGTGTATTAGATTATAAATGATGCAAATATGCTTGCAACATAATCTTTTTTACTTTCAGATGATATAAATGGATTTCAGCTATTTGTTTCAATGATATGCTTATGGAATTAAATGAATGCATATATATTTCAGATAAGTCTGATAAACAGTAAGAAATCTATAAAGTGAGCTTCAAATGTACTTCTTTAATTCACCATAATCCTACTGTAATCTGCACTCAAAGCTTTGTGTGTTAATTATGAAGGGATATGAATCTCTGCATTTCCTTTATCTTTGCCTTTTAGTAGTGACTTGGTAATATCTGCTAATGGGCTTTGTTGTCTGATGAACTGAATTACTGTATTCTCTGCACAGGACTCTGTTAAATCATCTAAGATATTTGAGAAATTAACCTCCATTTAAACATTAGAATTGGGGAGAGAAACATGAAAAGATTACCTTTGTTGGCGATGGTGTGTAGTTTTTCAAGAAGACAAAACAGTTCTAAGTTTTCTATTCATTATTTTATGTATTTAAAGCAAAAAATGAAAAGCAACTTCATGATAAA
>NW_007741987.1:2582-10366 GCF_000696425.1 Galeopterus variegatus
AAATATTTTCTGACCCTCACTCTTTGGATATAGTTATTTTCTTTAAAAAGAAAATTTTGTTTTCAAAAATGTCATTATTTCAACCTTTGCAAGTTTTAGTAAAGTTACCCATAAAACACTGTGGAATACCATTTTTTAAAAAATAAGTAAATTTTGTCTTAATTTACAGTAGTGAAATCTTCTAAATATGCACATTTCAAAATTTTCAAGATTTGTAAGTGGAACTTAATGAAATGGAAATCTGGTTGGTAATTATACCCGGCTCAGGCTGGGAGTTCATAGTGCTGTCAGCTTGTGTGGTCATGGGTAGCTAAGCAACACAGCCAACTAGCACCTTTGCAGAGGATATTTTTAGCTTCATTGCACATTTTTCATTTATCTATTGGAGATTGATTTGTTTTGCAATTTATTTTGAAATTCCACTACTTAAAATGAAAGGTATATTCCATTACACCAAAGGGAAACATAAAAATGGGAGTAAAAAAAAGATACAATAATCTCCATGATTTGATACACAAACAGCGTAAGTATTGTTGGAGCATTAAATATTACGCTTTGTGTTTTTTTTAAAAAAGTGAAAATACTTTCAAGGCTTTAAACATTTTTTTTTTTATCAGTAAAGAGAGTTGAGGCCTCTGTTCATTGGTAAAGACATTGACATCAAATGTTAAATAGCTTAATTTGTTTCTAAATTCAAATTAATATCCTAGTGACAAGTCCGTGATTGCTTAATAAAGAGAGTATGAATGAGACCCTAGGATTATGTTCCTTTGGTAAACAACATTTCCAGGGGAGACAAGAAAGGTAACAAGTTGTCACAAATCTTAAATGTCAGAGCAGCAATGGGCAGAAAGCTTTTTGGAGTAGTTAATTGCATTCCCAGACCCCTGTGTTCCTGTACAGCACCTGGAAGAGTGCTGATGGCCACAAGGCACACTTATTCTTTCAGGTCACACTTGTCCATTTCCACCCATGAGGCCTGATTAAGAATGTTCCTCTTCTTAAAGTAACCTTGTTATTTACATACTTCTGATAGGAAACTGCATGGCTTAGAGAAAGAAAAAACAAACACCCACCCAAACAATCAAACATGATACCTGGAATTGACAACTGTGGAGCATTCAAATACCAGCCCCGTCAATAATCAATATCTCTATGTTGCTGAATTAGATGCTTACTCTCCCCCCAGTCCGAATCTTCACTGGTGTAATAGAATGATACATTCTACCATGCAGAGTGTTGTGAAAAATAAATGAAATGCATAAAATATCTGCCACACATTAAACCACTTAACAGGGTCCAACTTTGTCCCCCACCCTTTGTAACTGTACACAGTGATCAAGGATTAATAATGAGTTAGATATTTGTCACATCTTTCCTGCTGTCATTAATATAATCTAGGAAACTACCAACTCTTGAGCATTATCTATATTCCCTTAAGAGGAATAATCAGACTTTCAGTAGGAAAACAGATGGTATTTCTGTAAAAACTTAGAAATTGACCTGGGCTAGCAGAATGCAAGGAAGGGTTTTATAAACTTACATCTCTCATTATTAGAAAACTCTTGATTATTTTAAATTTTAAAACACTTCCAAAATATATACCCTGCTTAGTTTAATTTAAATGTGATTTTAGCTTGTTTGAGAGAATAAAATCTGCTTTTAAAAGAATCCCATTTACAAGGATTTCCTTCCTGAGTGATTGATTGAAAAGTCTAGAACCACTATTCATTTTCCCAGGTGGTACTCTTGGTAGTATTCAGTGTGTTTCTTGAATGGGTGGGAGATTGCGGTCTTCACAACTGAGTAACTCCATGGTTCCCTGTGTGAATTGATAACAGAGACAGAGTGACAGCTTTGAGGAAGTTTCTCGTGCTCCTTCATTGCTCAGTTTTAGATAGAAGCTAAGTAGAATTTCAAACACCAGCAACTGTGGTGTTGAAGGAGACCATATCAGAAACCTAGGATGCTGATGTAGTCTCCTGCAGAGGCAGTGGGGCCTCAATCAGCTTGAAAGTGAGGTGAAGTGTGAGAAGCCTGCTGGGACTCCAGGCAGTGAAGTGAGGAGGAGGCCATGACTATCTTTAGCTTGATTTACCCTTGGTTGTGTTCCTTTCTAGTGCGTGCTGAATGGGGTACAACAAAAGAAGGAAGTCAAATAATACACTCCCGTTAGTTCTGCAGTGGAGATAAGATTAGACAATAATAATGCTTCTCACTACTGACATAAAAATAAATTAAAAACATTACCAGGAATGCCACCAATTCAGAGCCTCTCAATCACACTCCCAATAGAGACGCCCGTTTCCTGCTACTCTGGAGAAATTCTAATAAAAAGCTCAAAATGCAGTGATGTAGCTATTACCATGTAGAATGAGTGGTAGGTGAAGTAAAAGCTAGCAGAATGTCAATTTGTGCATAAAACTTGTTGATGGTATTTGGCAATTAGAAAAATAAAATAACTTTTTATTCACATTTCAGTGTTTTGTATCTGTTAGTAATGGAGACAGGGTTCTTGAAGTTGGCATGTCTAATACATAGTTGAGTACTATTATGTGCTAAATACATTACTGAGCACAATAGGACAAAGGCCATATAACTGACAGGCTGTACACAGATTTTATTGGCACATCTGTATATAGAAATTATAAATATTAATATCCGACATATGCAGGGATTGGGGACATTTCACTATTCTGTGCACACTACTTATTTTTATTATTGAGTTGCTACTATTCTCTTTAAGATAGTGTCTTTATCTTTTATTCTTTTTCAGTCTATTCAATTTTATCTGTATTTGATATTTATTCACTTCCCATGACACATTGTTGGGCTTAAAGATCATCATAATTTCAAACCATTTTTTCATGTTTCATTAGTCTAAATATTTGCTCTTGATACATTTTCTTTTAAAAATTTCTTTATTCCTTTAAAAGTTTAAATTTTGACTCCCCCAAAACACAAATAATCCTCTACTCATTTTAAATGCAGCTATTGTTTACCTTCAAATGATGTCGGTGCTTTCAAAATTTGAAATCATTTTCCCCCCTTCACTTCAGACTGTTATGAATGTTTAAATTTCTAATCTTGCACAAGTAAGATAAAGAGGCTACCCTGAAGGAACCACCTTTATTTAATTTCCTCTTTTTCCCTTTTTTCTTTTTTTTTTGTACTTAGCAAGATTTACCTTATTAAAACAATTATGCAGTTTTCCCTTGCTAACTCTATGTTTAGCAAATTATTTTCTTCTCTATTCTTGGAAGATTTTAATTAATTACTTTAATATTAGCTATCTTATCTGTCGGAAATGCTAAAGTGATTGATTTAATTTCCTAAGAATGACAGAGATTTGATTTTAAACTTATCTTTATTGTTTTTGCTTTATAATTGACTATGAAACTTCCCCCCCAGTTATGTTACACATCCTTAAAAACAAATAATCTTACGCTGTAGTGCAGTTAGGCATTTATTAATGGATTACATCATAAGAGAATACTTGTCTATGTTGTATTATTTGTTGATTAGAGACAACAGAGTATAGAGAGATATTATGGAATTTGGTATCAGAATATAAAGTCTGACACTGAATACTATTGAACCTCAGTTCCTTATCTCTATTTGGGCATAATTATACAAACTTTTGAGCGTGGTAAGATGTCAGTGAAGTTTGCATATGAAATGCCTAATACACTGATTGGTGTACTATTGATGCTCAATAAATAGTAGTTACTTTCATTAAATATATGCTGGACTTGACTCTAAATTTTCCATTATTTGCCAGTGGTAGTCTTCTCAGAAAATAATGCAAAGATGTTTAGAATGTATCACGAACAGCTTGTTCTATATTTTTTTCTAGGTCATTTTGCAGCTTAATAAAACTACAAAGCCCAAAGTCTAAAACAGGTATACAGTCTTTTTTTCTCCCCGTAAAGTGGATTAATTACATTTTGTTATTTCAGACTTTGTGGTCATCTTCACAAAATCTTGATTTCAGAAAAATATGCATGTAGCTTTTAAACATTCGACTATTTCCTTCACTAAATGTGGGTGGCCTCAGTTTAAAGATTTACACAAGGAAGCAGGAGACATGATCCAGAATATATTTCAAGGAATTTAAATAGGGATATCCAATTAATTAACATCTGTATTCATTTATGCCTAGCTTTACATTGGATGAATTCTGTAGTCTATATCCTGCCATGGTTCAGAGCACTAAACTCTTACTAACTTGAGACATGTATGTAAAATAATCAGTGTGAGAAAAATTATTCACTTTACCTCCAAAAAAAAAACTTTGGCTTCTTTAATGTTGAACTCTATACACATTCACTTTACTGGCATTGTGAACTCTATGAGTAACTTTATGAGGAGAAGCGTGAATCTATAAATATTACAAAAAGTTCTAGATTTGGAAAGTACCTTTGATACTTCAGTAATGTTATATGATATGTATGATCTCATGAATGTGAGCAAGGGGTACGACTGAAATTAATAACCTCATTGCCTTTTTATCTGTTTGAGTGGTGCTGTGATGTGGCTACTGAATAAGTCACATTGAGAGAAATTTGGGCTTGGGGCTGTATTTTTTAATATATGGAAATGTCATAATTCAATAGTACTCCAATACTAATTACCTCTCATGATATTTTTTTCCTGAAGTCTCTTTACAGAGATCTAAATTGAACAAGATTACTTCTCCTTCTGTCTTTTCTTACATAGAAATCTCATTTAAATCTGAACCAAGTATGAAATGAAAGTACCTAGTTTTCACATTGATGCTCTGTAATGAATATATTACCCTGGGAACCTTTTTGGCTTACCTTTTGCTGTTGAATAACACCACACTTTATTAAAGATCTGTGAAATGTTCCCTGAGATGTTACATAGCCTTTTCTCTTTAGACAGTAAGTTTTGCAAAATCTTCTTGGCTTTGTATAGGTGATAACAGGAAACAAGAATAATGAGATAAAGCCTCTTCGTTCAGGTTTTTTAATTGAGGAACAAATTATTTCATAGTTTCTCATTAGTTATTCTCATGGATTCTAATGACAAGGTGCCAACTTTCACACTTTAAACAGGTTAATTAATCAGGTAGTAATGAAGCTGGGTGATACCTGAGTGTTGGTGTGCTGAATAATCACAGTTCCTAATAATGTGCTTAAATGTCTGTAAACCTGAGAGAACAAGTTGAAATTCACATCTTCTGAGTTCCACATAAATAAACATGTGCTAGTTAACAGGAAAACTAATTTTAATTTATTACGTTAGGTATAATATTTAATTGTGAGATACATATATGAATGCATATACATATTGGATACATAATCATATACAACATATTGGTCTTTTCATTTGGGGGCATAAGTATGATCATATTTCAACCTTCACCTTTGTACAATTCTTACATCATTTAGTCAATCCATCAAATTTTATATTTCAAATCTTATGTTTCAGTTGTGGTTTCAGATATGAAACTAGCTAAGAGTGAAATTTATTTTTATTTATTTTTATTTTTATTTATTTATTTATTTTCCTTTTTGTCTTTTTTTACTGACCAGTAACGGGATTGCAACCCTCGGTGTCGCGCCCGTACCGGGGACCGGCAACGGGATCGCAACCCTAGGTGTTGCGTCCGCACCGTGCTCAACCAGTGAGCGGGAACCGGTCTCCACATGGGATCCGAACCCTCGGTGGGAGCGCCGCTGCACTCCCAAGTGGCGCACTCTCCAGTGCGCCACCGGGTCGGCCCCTAAGAGTGAATTTTAGATGAAGCCCCGCAATATGACAACAGTAGGTGTGTCAAATGAGATATAATTACCAAGAAGACATGACTAAGGTATCAATCACCCTGAGAACCCTGAGTGTCTTCTCCTCAGAAGAATACATTGGAGAGGTCTCGGGTTCTTTTCACCTAAATGTCTTTCTTCACAAACCTCAGGAAAGATCAGCAAATGAAAGGAAAACATTTCCTATGTGGAATATCAACATGTTTATGATTATAGAAGGAGATTATAATACATATTTTAAGGACAGACAAGTTATTTCTATTTTCTGTAATGGTATTGTAGACAAGTCTATCAATAAGGAAACAGAAGGCTCAGGATACAGTATGACATTGTGTCTTCTCTCACCAGTAAGTGTTTCACCCTTGTGAGATAAACAGTAGAGAACCAAAAATCTGCTTCATAAGTGTAATGTGTGGAACATCTTCATTGCTCTGGGAACCATGGAAATTTTGAAGGGATGGTAGCATAAAGAATAAACTCTCACCTAATCAGGATTAAAAATTGAGGGTGGGTGACAGAAGAAAGGGTGTATTTAAATCAATATTAAAACAATTCTTCTATTAACTTTCGATTATCAAAAATGAATTAACCATGCTTAAGAAGCAGTAAAGAACTTGAAATATCTCATACTTCTAGGATGATGCTCCACAGTAGGCAGTTAATGATGAGGTCAGGACCACAGCTCTCTCACAATGGGAGCCATGCAGCCAAGTTGTATAGCTGGGTCACTAAAGTTGGTGGCAGGCTAGCAACAAGGAACATACAGGGATATATGGCGCTCCCACTGGCAAATCATGAGAAGGCTTGAGGCTTGGGACCATAACTGTGCCCCAAGGAGACCTGGTAATCAAAAACCCAACAGGCACTTCTCTAACACTCACTTTCTTCTGGGAGAGGGCACTTTGCTTGCCCCTGCTGCATCTCAAATTTAATCTACAAGCCAGTTAGACCTCTGCCTTTGGATAATTCAAAATTCTTTCATTCTACCTACCTATCTCACCCACTCTCAAGATATGCATATATACATAAGCAGCACCAATACTTAGCTTATTTGAGGTGTTTTTGTTTTTACTTTTGTTTGTTTGTGGGTTTGTTTTTGAAGAAAGGGTTTTTTATGTATTTTGTTTTGGCTTGAGTTAAACAGGATTCAGTGCCCCACCTTTCTGAACATCCCTCAAGCACTCACTGTCCAATTGGGGCAACACAATCTGGGGACTAGGGTCTAGTTACTCATATTCCAAGAGTACAACATAAACCAATTAATTAACCTTTAATTTAAATGATGCAGCTGGCAAAATTCAGCAAATTCAAACAATTAGTTGATTGCATTAATGAGTGTTAGTATTAAATAATACATAATCATAGACCCTGGTATTTCAAAACTCTCCTACTTTAAAAAAGAGAAAGCATAATAGATTTTCTTATTATACTTAAGTTTAAATCAAAATTTTCTGGATCGTATATGGTCTAACAAGTAGATTTTACTCTGCTGGGATATAATGAATGTCGCTTCCTTGACTTAAGTGCCTGCATATTTTTCTTCTTATTTACACATTACAATTACAAGTCTTGATCTTTATTTAGAGTTTATTATGGGTGACTATCAATAATACTCACCGGTGGAAAGATAAAATAAGCAAAACAAAATCTTCTATGATATTCAAAAAGCACATTATATTATGAATGTTACCTCCTTCTCCTAAAAGCAGAGTATAGACAAACTAAAACCTTAAAATGTTCTCAATCCTGTTGTTTCAAAATGACATGGTTTTGCTAAGTTGTTGTCAAAAAGGGAAAAAAAATATAGAAACGTGTATATCATTAGCCCAACTGCATTCCATTATTTTCTTTTGCAAAATAAATTACATAAATGGGGTTTGTATTGTTTGCTATACTTTACTCAGAGATTGGGATAATTAAGTTTCAAGAACTGAGATGCTTTAAAGCACATTTAATTTAGTAAAATTGGTAAGGAAGCTACTGCAATTAAAAAAAAAA
>NW_007741987.1:10834-15541 GCF_000696425.1 Galeopterus variegatus
AAAAAAAAAATAAGCAAAAAAGGACAAAAGTTTCCTATGTCTTACTGGGCAATTTGGAGTGAATTTAGACTACGGCATTAGAAGTACAAAAGGTAACTAAAAATGCCATTAAATGAAATGTTCCAAGTCCAAGCAATTTCCTTCTTAACAGAAAGTAAAATGCAAACAGAGATTATTAAAACCCTGCTGTGTTTAATTTAAGTGTACGTAAGCCTTTTTACTCACAGTCATTTTGTCTAGAGATAATCATGGCTATCCACAGTGGTCAGGGTTGTGAAGCATGGGTTGTCAAAAGTTGCTCACTCTTTGATTCCACCTTGCATGTGTCAGCCATGGTTCATGTGAGGCGAGTTCAGCCCATTCATCTTCTGACACAGCAGGATTGTCCAATTTCTGTCTCTATCAATTTGTTTTTATCACCTCCAGACTACATACATCAACATGGAGTTGTGCGTGTAACTGTATGTCCACCATTACAAGGTGACACAATTGGCCATAAACTGTCAAAAATACCCCTGTAGCCACGGAAATGTAAATCAATTCTATGTGGGTTTTTTATGTATACATACGTGATTTACTTAGCATAAAATTTTAAATAATAAAGCTTGCAAATATCAAATCATCATTTTTAAAGTATTGAAATTGCTAGGAGTATTTTATTACATACAGAATCCATTTTTAAAAGTAAGCAAAATCTTGGTAGTGTTCCATAGAGGTAAAGAAGAGAAGAGACTAAACCCATCTTTTAAATACATAGAAAATTGAAGAGATTAAGAACCAGGTCTGGCTAATAAGACTATTTTTCACTGGAATAATAATTCCTTTCCAATATTTTAAGTACATATTTTACAGATTGAGATAAGAATATTCTGAAGACCAGAGGATGCCTTTTATGGGAGTAATGGCAATATATTTTGTCATTTCATGTTAAAAGTCTAAGTGCTAGTAAATTCTAGGAATAGGAGAAAACTTGCCAAAATGTGATGATTGTGTCATTATTTTAATTTTCAGGATTAAACATTTGGTATTTATTGGGCACCTCAATGTGCATGAATCCCTGATGATAGATTATATGTGCAAGTAGGACAGTGAATAGAATAACATTTTCTGTCTCCAAGTTAGAACATGAAAAATTATAAAATTTCCAGAATACACACATGCAAACAGATGTATACATATTTTCTGCAACTTTTCCTTGGAAAGAGGAAGATCCTTAGACAGCTGCATAAGTCATTTCTCCACATGTAAAGCATTTGTAAAATGTCTTCATGAGCCAACTTTTTTTTCCCCCCTCATGGTATAATTAATGGCCTCTGAAAACATCCAATATGAGCCAAAACTGGTGTAAAAGAATTCTGGACAAATCATTAAATAATATAATTCAACAGGCATGAACCAGATAGTAGGGTCACCTGAACATGCACTGCAGAACTGTGGGAGTGGCCTTTGCTATGTAATAGACAAACACAGCACCAACTGGAACTCTAAATTGTTTTTGAGCTCACAGGATCACTGGATGTCATCAACAATTCTGAGTTGTGTCCAGTAATAAGCAGTTTTGGATGTCCAGGGAGGGATATGATATTTAAAAGTATCCTAATTTCCTAGATCATGAGAAATTATTATTTAAAATTTACCTCCTTTTAGGTAGCTCTTTTAAGGAAGCTATTAAAATACATGGTGATGAAGTGAGCCCGTATGTAACTGTCCTCCACAGGTTTGTCAGTATAATCAAACTTTAAAGTATTAAAAGAACTTGATACAAACAAGAAATGGCACAGACTCTTAAGGCTTTTGAGATAATCTTGTCTAATCCACTGATACTATCTATGAGAAAGCCAATGTTCCAAGAAGTTGTGTTCCTTCATTAAAGATACATGTAGTCAGTAGGGTCGCTATATAGGGCCATGTGGATTGAGCACTGCGTAATTCCAAGGGGTACCTTCTCCACAGAGTACAATTTGAATAGCACTGCCTAGAGTTGTGAAAATTGGCAGAGTGATTAACTCAAATATGAAACAGTGCAAGAATAAATAAAGCAAATTCAATGAGCCATAGGGACAGAATTAGATACTAAGATTATACCCGATTTAAAACAGGGATACAGCCCAGGCAAACCTGGAAAGTAGCAAAATTGTATATTTAATACATCTTCATCTCCACCCTCATGCATGTTCTATCCCTTTAAATTTAATTACGTACAAAACAGTGATGTGCTGGTTATCAATATATTGTCTCAACTCCAAATTCAAACTCAACATTCATTTTTGCTTGTTTTTGTGAAAATGGATGTGGTGCCATAAGATAGGTTTCCTTTGCCAGCTGGCAAAATGTCAACATTTGTTAGAAGAGGGCACTGGAAAGAGATTGCAGAAGGAAAGGTGGTGATCCCTGCTCCCAGTGTGCTTTTCTGGCACCTGCAGCACACTCGCGCAGGCTCTCTGGTGTGTGCAGATTCTTGCGCATCAACTCCTGTAGCATCCACAGCTTCGCCGCCATCCAGCTGTAGTTGTGCCCACAGCCAGTAGTGTGCAGCAGCACCCCCAGAACCTCCCTCATGTGGTTCTGCAGCAGAGTACCTCTGGCAAGACTTTTGGACATCTTTTCCCAGTACCCTAAAGGATGGATTTCTAGCAAGTTCCAGCAAATTCCATAGGTGCATTATCACAGTGATTTCTCTGCCATCCAATGGCCCACAGCTGCAACCTTTACCATGAGGTCAGCATTTTCACTCTAGAAGAAGATAGAGGTGCTATCATATCACTGGGGATTGTAGCTACTATATATTATAATATACTAATTAGCTCAAATATATGTATTATGTGCATTATATATAATATGCACTCTATATTACACACATTACCTATCATATATAATACATATTATAAGCATTATATATTTTTGAATTATATTGTCATAATAATTACATTATTGCTGTGGATTGATTGAATCATATACCCCGAAGTTCATATATCAGAAGCTTAATTCCCACTGTAACTGTTGAGGATAGGAAATCCTATTACAGTAATTGAAAGGTGGGTCCTCGAAGAGGTGATTAGATTGTAGGACCATGCCATAGTGAATTGATTAATAATGGTGGCCAGGGATGTGGCTCTGAGGGCTTTAAAAAGAGAGTGAATGGGCTGGCCCATGGCTCACTCGGGAGAGTGCAGTGCTGATAGCACAGATCCTGTATAGGGATGGCTGGTGCACTCACTGGCTGAGCACGGTGCAGACCACACCATGCTGAGGGTTGTGATCCCCTTACCGGTAAAAAAAAATAAATAAATAAAAATAAATAAAAAGAGAGTGAATGAGGAAGTTAGTTTCTCTCTCTCTGTTCTGCCATTTTCTGCCAGGTGAGACTTATGCATTGCTCTAAAGCCACCACCAAAGACGACATTCACCAGAGGTGTTCCCTGGACTTTGGACTTACCAGCTTCTGGAACTGTAAGAAATAAATTTTGTTTTCTTACAAATTACCCAGTTCCAAGTATTTTATTATAAGCAACAGAAATGGACTAAGACAATTATATAATATTATATGCTTTTATACTATGTATAATATACATATATGAATATGTATGTATATACACACACAAAGGTAGTTCAAAAAGTTTGTGAAAATATTGAATTAAAAGACAGTGCAGGGCCGGCCCGGTGGCGCACTGCTACAGTGCGCCTCTTGGGAAGCGTGGCGGTGTTCCTGCCGAGGGTTCCGATCCCACATACAGACCGGCCGCTCACTGGCTGAGCGAGGAGCGGGGCCAACACGGAGGGTTGCGATCCCATTGCCGGTCCCGGTCTGGTACGGGCGTGACACTGAGGGTTGTGATNTATGAGAAAGCCAATGTTCCAAGAAGTTGTGTTCCTTCATTAAAGATACATGTAGTCAGTAGGGTCACTATATAGGGCCATGTGGATTGAGCACTGCGTAATTCCAAGGGGTACCTTCTCCACAGAGTACAATTTGAATAGCACTGCCTAGAGTTGTGAAAATTGGCAGAGTGATAAACTCAAATATGAAACAGTGCAAGAATAAATAAAGCAAATTCAATGAGCCATAGGGACAGAATTAGATACTAAGATTGTACCAGATTTAAAACAGGGATACAGCCCAGGCAAACCTGGAAAGTAGCAAAATTGTATATTTAATATATCTTCATCTCCACCCTCATGCATGTTCTATCCCTTTAAATTTAATTACGTACAAAACAGTGATGTGCTGGTTATCAATATACTGTCTCTTAACTCCAAATTCAAACTCAACATTCATTTTTGCTTGTTTTTGTGAAAATGGATGTGGTGCCATAAGATAGGTTTCCTTTGCCAGCTAGCAAAATGTCAACATTTGTTAGAAGAGGGCACTGGAAAGAGATTGCAGAAGGAAAGGTGGTGATCCCTGCTCCCAGTGTGCTTTTCTGGCACCTGTAGCACACTCGCACAGGCTCTCTGGTGCGTGCAGATTCTGGCGCATCAACTCCTGTAGCATCCACAGCTTCGCCGCCATCCAGCTGTAGTTGTGCCCACAGCCAGTAGTGTGCAGCAGCACCCCCAGAACCTCCCTCATGTGGTTCTGCAGCAGAGTACCTCTGGCAAGACTTTTGGACATCTTTTCCCAGTACCCTAAAGGATGGATTTCTAGCAAGTTCCAGCAAATTCCATAGGTGCATTATCACAGTGATTTCTCTGCCATCCAATGGCCCA
>NW_007741987.1:16132-16735 GCF_000696425.1 Galeopterus variegatus
TGGTACGGGCGTGACACTGAGGGTTGTGATCCGTTGCCGGTCACGAAAAAAGACAAAAAGACAAAAAAAAAAAAAAAAAAAAGACAGTGCAAATACTTACAAGAACTTTTTGAAGACCTCTCATGTGTGTGTTTATGTGTGTGTGTGTATCTGTAATTCCTATATTCTTTAGCATTCTTTTGCTTCTTACTAGCCAATATCTCATTACACCAATTCACTGCTACAGGTAATATATATATATTTTACACACACACACATATATATATAGTATTTAACTTTCTATTTACAAAATACTGTATAGTTTCTTTTTTCTCATTCAACCTAGATTGTTACAAAAGCTTCACAACTCCAAGAGCAATGTATGAAGTTTTCTTGTGTCCCTTTGTTCCACTGTTGAGTACTATACTTTCAACATTTTGTACTTTAATCATTTTGATAAACTGCAAATACAGTATTTAGCATTTCTTTTTTATCATACCATTTTATTTTTATTTCATTGCATTACTCAGGTCCTCTGATAAAATATTTTTAGTTAATTATGTTTTTTTTTTTTTTTTTTCCTTTTCGTCTTTTTTACTGACCGGTAACGGGATTGCAACCCTC
>NW_007741987.1:17680-18821 GCF_000696425.1 Galeopterus variegatus
CGGCCCATAATTATGTTAATTGACACATAATTGTATATATTTATGGCATACAGTGTAAAATTTCAATACATGTATACTATTTATAGCAATCAAATTATTTTATAATTGGAATTTCTTTGAAGGTTGGTGAAATTAAATATTTTTGCTTTTATTGTTGGCCATTCACATGGTGAGTGTGTGTGTGTGAATTACTTGTTCATAGTCATATTCCCTTTTCTAATGTATTAAAGAATTTATTTCAAAAATTGTGATAATTCTTTATAATTTAAGAATATATCTCCTATAGCTAAATGTTGCAGATACTTACTTCCTTAGTTATTCAACTCTCATGTTTATGTTTTATATATACATAATTGTGTAAATATATATGTTATCTGTTTTGTGTGCGTATAAACATATATATGTTTTAACACTTTTAAGTTTTCAGATTGAGTTTTTATTCCACCTTGGTTTCTGCCTTTTATATTTTGTATGAAAAGTCATTCCATACTTCCTGTTTATAAAAATATTCACTTTTATTTAAAAATTTGTATTATTTTAGGATTCCTATTGTATTTAACTAAATCCCATGGAATTAAGTAGGCTTATAGTGTAATCTGTTTTTTTATTTTTTCCCAAATTGACTAAATGCAAAGTCAATGTCTCCTGTAATATACATTAAAAAATGCATTCTTTTTCTCAATGAATTAAAATTCCATATTTATTATATTCTAAATTATTTGGGTTGTTTATGTTCGGTTAACCGTATATTTCTGTACCTTTTCACCTGTCCTTGATTACTGTAGCATATTTACCATAAAATAATATATGTATTAGAATAAAATATTTGTTATGGTGTGTTTTTTGCATTATGTATTTTTTAATTTGCCAGTTTAAAAAAATCTATTATCACCTCTTTTTTTCCAGATGAACAACAGTGCCAATTAATGTTTCAAAACTTGTTTTTATTTTATCTTTACCATAAATTATAATTTCATCAGAATAAAATTGTCTTTTGTGTCTTGTTTCATACATTTGTAAATTATGCTTATGATAATATTGTGAGCCCTGTTTTATTTTTGCTTGGATTTTCTTGATAAAGTTTTGCCTAATCTTTTCCATTTAAATATTTTGCCATTTTATTTAATATGTTTCTCTTGAA
>NW_007741987.1:19498-21231 GCF_000696425.1 Galeopterus variegatus
TGTATCACTTCAATATTTTTTCTATTTGATTTCTTGTAATTTATTTTCTGCTAAATGGAACCTTTTAATTGCTTTTTGAAAAAATTTTCTGTTGTGTGAGAGAAAATACGTATTTAGAATTTTCTGAATCATGCTGCTAGTTCTACTGAGATTTTTAAAAGTGTTTTAATCCAATACTTTTTATATTTGGACCCTATTCTAATAAAAATTCACATTCTTTCACAATTTGAATATATTTTCAGGAGAGTAAAAGGCCTTTGATGCAATCCAATCTTTCAGATTTAAGAATTTTTCCTTTTGAGGCTACATGCTTATAGGTATAAGGTAATAGGTGGCAGCATGTTGTCTCTACTGACACACAAAATAGGAAAAAACAAACCAGTTCTACAAAAAGAATATATTCTTTATAAAGTATCATAGGTATGTATAAACCAAGGAAATTTTATAAAATGTCCAGAGAGGGAGGAGTTTATTTTAGATTAGCTTAGATCTCTGGCAAATTTTTACCCTGAAGGGATTTGCTGCTACGTCTAGACCAAAAACTCTATCATGGGAAAGAAACGCTGGAGCCTTACATGCCCACATGTGGTGGCATGCCATGCTGAAATGTTCACAAGCTCTAATCTCAGAGCCAGTTTTGCTCATGGGACTTTTACTGAGTCCTGTATTGGCAATGAAGTGTGAGAGTATGTGCAAGAAAGCAAAACTGCTGATTTAGAGTTTCAATAATTTTTTATATAGAATGCCTGCATAAAATGTGCTATCATAAGACATGTGAAAAGGCAAGTAAATGTTACAAATAATAAAAAGAAAAAGCAAGAATCAGATAGTACTATTATTGGACTTCGAACACAGGACTTTACAATAACTATGCATATATTATGTATAAAGGAAGATGGAATATTCTTACAGAAATTGATTTTAAAAATTAAGTGGGCACTAGGATTAACTTGAAGATATGTCAGTAGAAAATAAAAATATATCAAAACTAAAGCAGAAAAACAAGAGTAAGATAAACTGAACAACAACAACAACAGAAGAGAGCATAAAAGACATGGAACATAGACAAATGGTTTAAGCTAAGTGTAATTGGAGTATCAAGAAAGAGGAAAGAGAGATGGGAAGAAACAACATTGGAAGAGATAATGGTCAAGAATTTTCCAAAACTGATTAAAAAAAAATAAGCAAAAGGTTGAGGAATTTGAAACAGGATAACAATCCTTACTTTAGCCTGAATTTATCTAATATCTCTAACTTAAATAATGTGTTTATTAGAAGCATTTCTTAAAAGGTGAAGTGAGAAACTTAAAAAATCTAAACCTCTGTAAAAATGTGATTACTGCAAAAAACTGTCAAAACGAACTTTTCTGAACTTTAAGAATTAATTAAAGGTGTGCAATAATATAAGAAGAATTTAATCAAGAAAAGTGGCTGAATTTCAGTAAGAACTTCTAGATTTTTGGTGTTTTAAGTTTCACTGTTCCCATTGCTTTCTTCTCAGACTGTGTTAGCCTCAAAAACTGGCATCCTTTTTCTTTTATTCTTTTTTTTTACTGTAATTTAGTTGATTGTACGTATCTGTGAGGTAGAGAGTTGAATTATCAATATCTGTGTGCAATATGTGATGCTCAAATCAGGATAATTAGTATATTTAAACATTATACAATGTAATCATTTTTTTTTTTTTTTTTGTCTTTTTGTCTTTTTTCGTGACCGGCAACGGATCGCAACCC
>NW_007741987.1:22050-23279 GCF_000696425.1 Galeopterus variegatus
GCTGAATTTCAGTAAGAACTTCTAGATTTTTGGTGTTTTAAGTTTCACTGTTCCCATTGCTGTCTTCTCAGACTGTCTTAGCCTCAAAAACTGGCATCCTTTTTCTTTTATTCTTTTTTTTTTTACTGTAATTTAGTTGATTGTACGTATCTGTGAGGTAGAGAGTTGAATTATCAATACCTGTGTGCAATATGTGATGCTCAAATCAGGATAATTAGTATATTTAAACATTATACAATGTAATCATTTTTTCTGGCCCTTTATCAATGCCTTCCTTACCCTCCTCCCATTCCCACTTTCCCAACTCTGGTAACCTCAGATTGGTTCTTTACTTTTGAAAGTTCAACATATTACTGTTGAACTTTCATATTGTGTCTTTATTACATATTGTGTCTTTATTTTTTTTTACTTATTTGTTTATTTTTAGCTCTCACTTATGAATGAGGACATGCAATATTTCTCTTTCTGTGCCTTTCATTTAACATGATTTTTCCCAAGTTCATCCATGTTCCTGCTAATGGCAGTATTTCATTCTTTTTAATGGCAGAGTAGTATTCCATCGTGTATATATGCCACATTTCCCTTATCCAGTCATCTGATGACGGACATTTAAGTTGGTTCCAACTATTAGCTATTATAAATAGAGCTGTGATAAACATGGGGTGCAAGTATCCCTTGAACATGATGATTTCCATTCCTTTGGGTATATACCCAGCAGNATGGGGTGCAAGTATCCCTTGAACATGATGATTTCCATTCCTTTGGGTATATACCCAGCAGTGAAATTGCTGGATGGTATGGCAATTTTATCTGTAGTTGTTTGAGGAAACTCTATACCATTTTCCATAATGGCCACACCAACTAACAGTCCCATATACAGTGTAGGAGGGTTCCCTTTTCTCTGCATCCTTGCCAACATTTGTAATACTCTTTGATAATATCCGGTATAGCTGGGGTGAGATGATATCTCAGTGAGGTTTTGAATTGCATTTCTCTAATGCTGAGTGATATTCAGCATTTTTTCATAACTGCTGGCCATTTGTATAGCTTCCTTTGATAAATGCCTATTCAGCTCCTTTGCCCATTTTTTAAAAATTAGGTTATTATTACTATTTTTACTGTTAAGGTGTTTGAGTTCCTTATATATTCTGGATATTAATCCTTTGTCAGATGCATAGTTTGCATATAATGTCTCCCATTCTACAGGTTGTTTTTTTGCTCTGTTCATT
>NW_007741988.1:0-288 GCF_000696425.1 Galeopterus variegatus
AAAGCAAAATAAACAGGTGAAATTAATTTTAATATATTTTATTTAACCCAGTGTATCAAAAATATTATTTCAATAAGTAGTCAGTATTTAAAAATATTAATGTGATTTTTACATTCTTTTTCATGCTAAGTTTTCAAGAACTGATGTGTAGTTTTTTACTTTTAGCACATCTCAATTTGGTCACTAAATTTTCATTACGAATACTGGATCTGTATTAGATTTCATAAAATTTACAGTTGAAAAAAGTAAATTCACAGAACCAGGTTAAAATTTTCCAATAACTGAATA
>NW_007741988.1:906-1163 GCF_000696425.1 Galeopterus variegatus
GTTGTCAGTCTGATCTTTCCATTATAACATTTCCCCATGCTCTTTAAAAACCATTCATGGTTACTATCATTTCAGTAAGGGTTGTAAAATAGTGATATTCTGCTATCCCTCCACAGCAACTATTTGGCTACCTTGAGGTATAGTTTATGTAGGAAAATTAAGCTTGGTTTTCTTCCCTCTATTTTACCCAATGTTCGAAATAATGGGTTGATTTTCTAGTATCCTCCGAAGGAGACCAATAAGGTTTGTTATTTTAA
>NW_007741988.1:3063-4128 GCF_000696425.1 Galeopterus variegatus
GTTCATATTCTTGCCAGTTTATCTTTAAGATAGATTTCTAGAAGTAAGATCACTAGGACAAGGGAGAAAACACATTTGTGGTTTCACTAGATATTACCGAATTTCCTTCTGTGGGTGCCATATTATTTTGCATTCATACCAGCAAAGTATGAGAGTGCCTCCTACCCCAGAGCCTCACCTCTAGATATGTTGTAAAACCTTTGGGTCTTTGTCGTCTAAATGGTGAGAAAAGATACACTAGTGTAATTTTAATTTGCATCTCTCTTATCATGAGCTAGCTTGAGCTCTTTTTCATATTTTTAAGGATCAGTTTCATTTCTTTTTCAATGAACTGTCTTGTTATTTATTTTTTTGCCCATATTTATAGGGTTGTAGGTCTTTTTTACCTTTATTTTATATTAGGGACTTTTTTCTCAGTTTATCATTTGTTGTTTTTCTCTAATTATGATGTTTTTATGTAAATTATTTTTCTTTGATGTAGTCCATTTTATCAGTCTTTATTACATCTTGGTTTTGAGTCGTTGTTTTAAAAGGTTGTAGAGCAACACTGTCCGATAAAAATAATATAATACAAATTACACGTGTAAATTTTTAGTAGCTATATCACCAAAAGCAAAATAAACAGGTGAAATTAATTTTAATATATTTTATTTAACCCAATGTATCAAAAATATTATTTCAATAAGTAGTCAGTATTTAAAAATATTAATGTGATTTTTACATTCCTTTTTCATGCTAAGTTTTCAAGAACTGATGTGTATTTTTTTACTTTTAGCACATCTCAGTTTGGTCACTAAATTTTCATTGTGAATACTGGATCTGTATTAGATTTCATAAAATTTACAGAGGAAAAAAGTAAATTCACGGAACCAGGTTAAAATTTTCCAATAACTGAATTGAGTATCAGTTTCCCAATTTTAATTTCAATTAATTAAAATTAAATAAAACTGAAAATTCAGTTTTTTAGTCACACTAGGTATAGTTCAAGTTCTCTGTAGCCACATGTAGATAATGGTTACCATTTTGAACAGCACAGTTATAAAATCATCCATATTTTCTTTTAGA
>NW_007741988.1:5348-5864 GCF_000696425.1 Galeopterus variegatus
AGGGTACTTCAAAAAGTTTGTGGAAAAATAGAATTAAAAGATAATATGAATCTTCCCATGAGCGTTCTGACGTACCCTGGTATACTGAATAAAGAAATCATGGTACATTCATGTGAAACAGTAGTGAGAGTAATCTGCAACTGTGGGTGTCAATAGGGATGAATTCAAAAGCATAATGGTGAGTGGGGAAGCAAGATAGAATAGCACAGTGTGATTCCATTTATGTAAAGTTCAAAAAATGCTGAATTAAAACAGCATATTGTTCAAGGATAGATTCGTCTATGGGAAGACTATTCAGAAAAGCAAGGGACTGTTTAACATAAAATGCAGGAGAATAAGTACTTCTGGGGGTGAAGGATAGTTTATGCTTGGGAAAGGTCATTCATGAGACTTCAAAGGTGCTTGTGATGTTCTGTAGGCAGGTACAAGATGTTCAGATGTTCATTTGCTTTTAGACATTCAATGTACGTGTATTATGTGATTATTTCATAACAAAAGAGAAACAAAATGACAACA
>NW_007741988.1:7506-8446 GCF_000696425.1 Galeopterus variegatus
TCTAAATGAATTTTTAACATCAGTTTTAATCTTGCTTTTCTTTAGTACCATTAAGCAGTTGCTCTCTATCCCTCTGTGATATGTCTTTCCATAGACTGGCTGGCCTTAAAGAATTTGTTGACTGGGCAGTGGGGGCCCTACCTGGGTTTCTTTTTGTTGGTTTTCTGATATGAAGCCTTCCGCAGTTTTTCCTCCTCAAGATTACCCTGAACTCCAAAACCTCTCTTGGCTGTGCCTGCACAAAATCTTTGCAGCCCATTTTCTCTTCCTGGGAAGAGAGTGAAGAGAAACACGTATATTCGTGATCAGGTGTTGTTCTTTGGAAAATAAAATTGGTATTATAATTTGTGGCAGGTTATTTGTTCAGTGGCATAGAGGATCAGAATCATGAGGGGAATTCAGCTGGGATAGCGTGCGTGTCTTTTCCATACCTCCTGATGAAAAACCTTTCAATGTACAGAAATGCATTCAGAGTGTACTTTCCTGATTGCTCCTTTAAAGGGCTGTTGAGGAAGGACTCGAGCCTCACTCTGTTATATTGAGCTCTAATGGGCCAGTTGCATGTGTGTGAAAGAGTATGGGAGACTTGTGCAGGCCACAGTCTGAATTTGGATGCATTCCTCAGAGTTTGTCAGAGGAGGACTTTTCCGCCTTTTCATACTGCCCCCCCACATCCCCCCCCAATGCCTTATTTCTCTATAGAATTGAGTCTTTGATGTTGAACTAACCATGGCTATAACACTATAGGTGTCTAAAAAGAGTGGGAAAAATAAATAGGTACCTAAGTGGTATTTCCCGTAATTGAATGGTTATACAACTACATTTGTCTGGTAACATTTAATATGAAAAACTCAGAAAAATCTCTCAGGTGAGATTTTTTTTCTAAGCTGAGTGAAACTTTCCCCAGGGGTCACATCCGAAGCCCCGCCACATCCACTTA
>NW_007741988.1:10288-10902 GCF_000696425.1 Galeopterus variegatus
TACCAAGAGTTATTTCAGCTTGGTAGTAAGACTATCAAGAGTTATTTTAGCTGAGAACATGTAATATGGGTAGTGTATTAGTACATTTATGTTGCTTATAACAAAATACCTGGAACTGGGTGATTAATAAGAAAACAAAATTCATTGCTTAGAGTTTTGGAGGCTGGGAAGCCCAAATTCTAGGGAATGCATCTGGTGAGGGTCTTCTTTGGTGGTGATGCAGGGTATTGCAAGAAAGGCAGGAGCAGAGGGAAAGAGAGAGTGCTCTTCATGTGCTCTCCTTTGAAGGCCCTCAGGACCACACCCACAACCACCATTAAACCATTCACTATGGCAGGGTGCTCACAAATCCAATCACCTCTTCAAGGCCCCACCTTTCAATTANCACATCTCTTAATACTGTCACCATGACAATTAAATTTCAACATGAGTTTGGAAGGGACAGACATTCAAACCATAACAAGGCCCATCCCAGAAAGTTAGTATTCCCACTATTTTCTTAAAATTTCAGAGAAGGAAATTCTTGAATATATTGTGGCAGTTCTTCACAATATCTAAATGAATTTTTAACATCAGTTTTAATCTTGCTTTTCTTTAGTACCATTAAGCAGTTG
>NW_007741988.1:13197-15365 GCF_000696425.1 Galeopterus variegatus
AAATTACATAGTAAATTTGCAGCCAGTGCTAGAATTTATTTAAACTAAATCTCACAGTATTAAGGATGACCAAAGTACAAGAATGAGCAGTTGCTTTGGATTAGCATAAATGCCCTGTATTAACAAGTTAATGATGCCAGAGCTGATTTTTTTTTTTTCCTTTTTTTGTCTTTTTTCGTGTCCGGCAATGGACTGCAACCCTCAGTGTCGCGCCCGTACCGGACGGGGACCGGCAACGGGATCGCAACCCTCAGTGTTGCACCCGCACCTCACTCAGCCAGTGAGCGGGAACCGGTCTGTATGTGGGATCCGAACCCTCGGCGGGAGCGCAGCCGCGCTCCCGAGCGGCGCACTGTAGCAGTGCGCCACCGGGCCGGCCCCAGAGCTGATATTTTTAAGTTTAGTTTGAAATCTGTAGACTGTTTCTTGTTTTGACAAGCTACAGAGCTTGGCAGTAATCTCTGAAGTAGCTATGGCCAGACCTGACCATACCAGGGGAGAATGTTTCTGTAAATGCCCAGTAACCTGAGGCACTGAGTCTGTGGATGTGTTTGGCTGTCTCTCTGCAGGGAGAGGGATGTAGGCAGTGAAGTGACAGTCAGCTTTACCCTTCCTTCTAGAGCCTTTTGAAGAAGTGTCTCTACTGGTGAAAATATGACCCATGAGTGGTGGACAGGGAAGTCAAAAGGAAAGGGAGGAAGGAGTCATCTTAAAGTCAGAGAAGAGGAGCAAGGAAAGGTCACTCTGCCTCAAATTTTCCTATTTCCCTGAAAAAAATTCTCCTGTGTGTACACATTGCAGTTGCTTCCTCCTTCCTCCCAGGTGAGTCTGTTGGCCATTGTGCACCTTCTTGTGTGATTTATAATAACAACATAATACTAAGTACACACAGAGAGCTTTTGCAATAAAAGATGTGACTTGAGAACTGCACCATATCTCTTCCCACTCCCCTAAAGCCTAACACTAGACCAGAAGTTAAAAGTTGCTCAGTGAATGCATATTGAGTTAATTTTATTTTAGACCCTGGGAAAACCATCTTTGGGCTGCTTCTGGAAGAGAGGGCAACCATCATTCAGCAGAATCCCATCGAGCCCTGATCTTACTGTGGGGATTACTGTGTCTGTGGACACAAAGCCTGACCAAAGCCTGACCATGTAAACCTGAACTAAGTGGAGGGGCCCTTCTGATAGGAAAAAAATGGTAGTAGAAAGGCAAAATCAGAAAGCCTAAACAAACTATTGATTTGGCAATAAATGTTCTAATTATAAGGTCTATTTTTACTTTCTTACATACAAGTTTATTTTGTGTCTTAGATTGACTTGCTTTTTGTTGATACTGTTCTGTGATAAAATCTTAGAAAGCCATTTGTAAGTTTAATGATTTAGGAGCTAAAATGATGGCTTTAATTACTAGTTTGTTAATTCTTTTAGCCACCTTTGTATCATTAATGTAATGTTTTCTTCTTACCTTTTTGTGGAGTAAACCACTTTTGCTTCTATTATTTCATTTTTCAACCCTTGGGATAATTTGTTTTGTGCGTCAGAGATGCATTTGATGAAGATCAATACTTACTAAACAATGTGACTTGAGAACTGCAGAGTGTCTCTCCCGGCTTCCCTAGAGCCTGATGCTGGACCTTGAAGTTAGTAGTTGGATTGGCCATATGTACGATTTTTGGCTCCTATCTTCTTGGAATTTTCATTTTACCATAAGACATACGTTCCTGTGGTCCTTCCTAACACTCACCCAGACATGGTGCTCTTCTAGGCATGACCACTGAGTAAAGTTGTGGGATATTGGATTAGAGATGGGCATGGGTAGGCAAATGAATTTTATGTATTTAAAGAACACTAATCAGAAAGATAGGAGGCAAGGATCCCAATTGGCTTTGCTATTAATTAGTAGTGTGACTTTGGAAAATCACTTAGCCTCTTTGCACTTATTTTCCTTATGACTCATGACTAAATAATAGTCTAGACTAGTTTTCAAACTTCAGCACACATCAGAGTCACCTAGGAAGCTTATTGACACAGTTCCTGGGCTTTACCAACAGAGGTTCTGTTGCAGTAGGTCTGGGATGGTGCCCAGGAATTTGCTTGTTTTGCATGTTCTGTTCTGATGGAGGTGGTCTGTGGGTCACAATGTCAACAACTCATGGTGTAGGTCAG
>NW_007741988.1:15375-20841 GCF_000696425.1 Galeopterus variegatus
AAATGAAACAGAAGAAAAGAGGGAATATCAGAGCCATCTTGGAGTGAAAATCAGTAAAGTTTGAAAGCTCCCTTCTACATTTTTAGGTATTTGTTACCATAGCACCCCACTTCCAAGCATCTTGAAAAGATCATCATACTTCCTCACTGCCAATTGATTTGAATGTGGGAACAGGAGATTTGGGATTCATCGTTCTCCTGGAGTACTGATTATATCAAGAAGGTGAATTTACGTTTAATATTGAGTGTCACGTGACCTGCCACAAGATAAAAGTGTTCATTCCACCATTTCAGGGAAACGTATTCTCAGTATCATCACACAGAGTAAGAAGATTACTCCTAAGTCTTTCCCTCACGAATGTATAGGAAGCCCTGCTCTCTTTCACTTATTGAAAGCAATTTAGTTAACATATAAACAATAGTCCCAGGCCAAAAAAAATGGCCAGGGATAAACTACATCATCACAGAAGCAAAACCATCTGTATTAGTTTGTTTTGGTTGCTTATAACGGAGTATGTGAAACTGGGTAATTTATAAAGGAATGAAATTGATTTCTCACAGTTTTGGAGGCTGGGAAGGCCTCAGTGCAGGCAGTGCATCTGGTAAGGGTCTTCTTCTGCAGTGATGCTAGAATGAGCTGAGCAAGAGAGCTGACCTGCTTACTTGTTCTCCTTATAAAGCCATCAAAGCCATGCCCATTATTCCATGATTAGATCAATCCATTCACAAGGGCACAGTCTTCACAATCTAATCACCTCTTAAAGGCTCAGCCTCTCAAATACCATAATTGGATTTTCCACCCTCTTAACACTGTTAACATTGGAGGTCAGGTTTTCAGTACATGAACTTTTGGGGGACATAGCTGACCCATAACATCATCTTCCTAAAGAGATGACTTATCAACAAGAGATCTAGATGGTTATTCCTGGCTAACTGAGCATCTCTCTCTCTTTGCCACTAGTCTCTCCATAAATGTTTTCTGGATGAGTACTCTCTGAAGCCATTTCAATTGTAAGATACTATATAAGATTTTTCTTTTAATCATTCCATCATTTGTTCCTTAAAGGAATTGTATATTTTACGATTTTGTTGCCATTACTGTGGATGACTTTAATTTATGAGAATGACAATGGGAAAAGAACAAAGTTTTGTGAAAATTAATCAAAATGTTGGATTTGGAGGTAGGTAGTTGGCAGAAAACATTAATTTAATTTATTTTATTTTATATATGTGTATGTGTGTCTAAATGGGAAATGTTGTCTTCAAAGTAGCTTTGGTGATTTTGTACTAAATCCAAAGATCTTGCATTGCTTAAAAAAAACAAACACTTTTTGAACTCTTCTTCTGAATTTTCCTTCAAAGTCAGGTTATGATCCTTATCAGAAAAACCAGTTTCATTACTTAATGGTAACACCTCATTTTTTATGAAGAACAGTATTACTCAACACGATTGCCTACTGTATTTGGCAAGCTTGGCTTTGAATGCCTGCCCATTGGTTGCTTCCCAGAATCAAACATATCTTCAAAGAATGACAGTTCACTGTCTCTGAGCTATTGGAATGGGATGTAGACTCTGAAGACAGTTCAGAAGTAAGAGTTTCAAATATATCAAGCAATCTTCTTCATTGTGTTACTGAAAGAAGTGCTAGTTTCTAAAGATGACCACTCTGAAGGGTCTGAGAAATGGGAGGTTGGAATTAGACCAGTTTAACTAGTGACAGACCTGATGAGCTTTGTCTGTGATTCCTTCAAGGAACAAATGGTTGAATGAGTGAAAGTCACTGTGTGTGCATGTGCGTGCGTGTGTGCATATGTGTATGTGTGTGTGTGTGTGAATTCCACTCTCCCCTCATGTTTTGGCTCAGCAGAAAGAGCGGTGCTTGAACAGTAAGCGGGAAGGGTGACTGCCTTGGGAAGGCAGGGCTTGCTACAAACTAGGTGGATTACTGTCAAAGCCCTTTTCAGTGAAAAGAGAAGCTGCATATAAAGAATATGGTCTTTGCTAACATAAGGAAAAATATTCAAAATTTAAAGCTGCTTCCATAGCGACAATGCTATTTTTTATGTTCACTTAGATCCTAAGTACACCCTTCCCCCAAAGACATGCATGTGTCAGGACACTTCTCAGAGTGATTATGGAACACTTGTGAAGGCTTTTACTTTGAAAAATTTTTTTCTAAGGACAGCATGTTTATTTTACATTACTAATAAAGTGAAAATTTCTGCCAATTATAGCCCTCCAAAATTAAGACTTTAAGACTGTCTTGATTAAAACAGTTTAAGCAGGGATTTAAAATTTGGGGTTTTTAACAGTTATCACAAAAGGAATTCTCAGCATTTATGTGTAATCTAATTTTAGATCTTTGAACTCAAAATATAGAATTAACACATAAAAGAAAAATTTCAGTTATCCATGTGATATTTTGAAGTGTTGGATATTTCATCTCAATGAGCCAATTTTAAACATCAGAATGCTAGATTTTCCTTTTACCCGTGTCCCTAGTCACTGAGACTGCCACCTCCCATCTTGGAAAGATGAAAGCAAATGTTTTCTTTTGCAGTGTCGGTGGAGAAACCACTGGGAGAATTTTGATGAGAAGATGTAGTGAACTGTGTTGGAATAAGGCCAGGTCTGACAGGTGACAGAGCTTTGTCGTGCTCCAAGTGTGGGGATCAGCAGAACCCCTGGCTGGCCTTCCTCTCCTTTCCTCCCAGTGTCTTTGGTTTAGAAGTTGGACGGTGATGACAGTAGCCGCTGGTAGCACATTCCCAGCCTTGCCCAACCACTGGCCTATTCTAAGCCAAACAAGTGGGTGGCTGGTTTGGACTGTTTCCCCTTTTCTGAAGAGAAGCTGACCCTTCTGGAAACTTTGCTCATAGACCCTGTCTCTTTTGTGGCTTGGTTCAGCTAAGACTTTGGTTCAGAAAGAACCTCTAGTAGAATGATCATAACTTTTTCTGCCGCTCTCTGGGAATTGCTGCTCAACTGTCTGAGTTGACTTTAGGTTTTGCTCTGTTGAGCTTGTGAAATGGCTCTCAAACAACTCCTCTCAACCTTAGACATTGTTTTTGATCAAGAAATAATTGAATTTACCAAGTGCCTTTCTTCTGTAGATTCATTAGGTTTGCACATATATTTTTCACATTTAATGTCAAGATCTGCAGGTGCTACCTAGTGCTGGACAGCAAAATGTCAGTTTGTCAAGGCTCAGTGAAGGGGTCAGGGGCTATCCTAGTCACACAGCAAGTCTTTAGGGAGCCAAATGTTGAATTCACTAAGTCATGTCACCTCCTTTTCATGTTCTATTATTGTTGGTTTGGTTATAGCCATGTCAGAATGATTTTTTTTTAAGGATGTATGTTTTGTGATAAAAGTCCAGCATCTTTCACAAAATTTGTATTCTGTTTGTTTTCTTCAGCCCAGGTTTTCTCTGCATGATTAACTGCACTCTAGAGTCTTTCTATAACATTTCCATGGGGTCCTTCTGTTGTCTGGTGCTGTCAAAGAGGTGAATCAGTTTCACAGTGCAGGAGGCAGCATGGGACGTCAGACAGCCCTGGATCTGCAGAAAGCCCGGCACAGGCATTCACTGTGGTGTGCTCCTGGTTTACTTATGTAATCTTTCAGAGCCTAAGTTTCCTCCTCCATAAAATTAGGATAATAATGTCTTTCTCACTGGCTTTTGGTGAAGATGAAATGAGAAAACATGTAAAACGCAGTACCTGGTGCATAGTAAACTCAATGGTGACAGTCAAATGTTTTTAGTAAATCAGTTTCTTGGGTTGGTTTCTGTGAAGAAATAACCAGTTATACCAGTTTACCAAGCAGGGAGTACTGAATACCCCAGGGAATCATAAGAAATTAGACCAATAAAAGATCTTATTCATTCCTTCTACGAGTATTTATTGAGCACCTGCTACATCCCAGGCACATGAGATTTCACTGAGTGAACAACACAGACAGATTCCAGCCCTCAAGGAGCATGCACTCTAGTTGGGGGAACAGGCAATAAAGAATAAACACAGTACCAGTCAGTGATGCCACTTTTTGGAGAGTGTGAAGTACCATGAAAAAAAGAAGAAAATTAAGCTTGAAGGACATGTAATTTTGGACAAATCTTACTGGGAGGGAAACATTTATTCAAGGATCTGAAGGTGCTGGAGTTAGTCGTGTAGCTATTTGTGGGAAGAGCCTTCCAGGCAGGGGAACAGCAGTGCAGGGAGAGGCCCTGGGCATGAGGACAGTGTGGCCGGAGGAAGTGTGCAACAGGGAGGAGAACAGGGGATGGGGAAGCCGAGACCAGCATGTACGGCCCTGGACACCATTGGAGGGGTTTGGTTTTTACTCTCGGGGGGAAGGCAAAGGGTTCTAGCAAAGGAAGGACGTGATCTGACATAATTTTAATAGGATCACTGGCTGCGGCTTGGAGTGAGCAGTGGAGTTTCAGTTAGCATAGAATCTGGAGTCAGGGTTCAAATCTGGGTCTGGTTCAAATCTGGGTCTTGGGGCTCCTGCTGTACCACCGTGGGTGTAGACACCCCAAATTACCACCATGTGTGTAGACACCCCAAACTGAAGGAGGTCTTCAGGGAAAACTTGAAAATATTCTGTTACTCTCTCAGAGCCAGGATTTAGTCTGTGCAAGAAAGAAAAAATGCTGATTCCATTTTTTTTTTTTTTTTTAGTAACAATGTATCTTTAGGGGATGAAAGCTGAGGCATTTTTGTGGGTCCAAATTACTTTTGGGGTGTTTGTCCATATAGCTTTGGGTTTATAGGTGGATACTTCATGTAAGAGGTGGGTTTTAATTAAGTTGGCTGTGACACCTTATTAGACTTAAATTCTCTAGGTCTAACCAGCTGTGAAGCTGGCCGGCAAGCAGTTATGGGACCAAAATAATTCAGTGGTGGTAAAAAGTAAGGTCGGCGATAATGTACCATTTTTACCTNTTTTTTTAAGGATGTATGTTTTGTGATAAAAGTCCAGCATCTTTCACAAAATTTGTATTCTATTTGTTTTCTTCAGCCCAGGTTTTCTCTGCATGATTAACTGCACTCTAGAGTCTTTCTATAACATTTTGATGGGGTCCTTCTGTTGTCTGGTGCTGTTGAAGAGGTGAATCAGTTTCACAGTGCAGGAGGCAGCATGGGACGTCAGACAGCCCTGGATCTGCAGAAAGCCCAGCACAGACATTCACAGTGGCGTGCTCCTGGTTTACTTATCTAATCTTTCAGAGCCTAAGTTTCCTCCTCCGTAAAATTAGGATAATAATGTCTTTCTCACTGGCTTTTGGTGAAGATGAAATGAGAAAACATGTAAAACGCAGTACCTGGTGCATAGTAAATTCTCACTCAATGGTGACAGTCAAATGTTTTTAGTAAATCAGTTTCTTGGGTTGGTTTCTATGAAGAAATAACCAGTTATACCAGTTTACCAAGCAGGGAGTACTGAATACCCCATGGAATC
>NW_007741988.1:21547-23278 GCF_000696425.1 Galeopterus variegatus
ACCATTTTTACCTAAAGAAAGGTAGTATTGCTAAGGTATCTAATTTTAGAGTGTTAGGAGGAAAAAAACCTTAGTTTGGTAGGCGTGCCTTACCATTAGGCCTTTTCATTTTGACCATGGTCAATATTCGATCCCCCCAGTCTTTCTGCCTTATCTCTCTGCTTTGTGAAAAGCCAAAAAATTGTCTTATTTTCCATTAAAATGTACTTTTTTATCCTCTCTGTTGTCTAACCCAAAGCTGTTAAAAATAAGTTAATGTGTAAAAAACATATCTATACTCCTTTAGTTACAATTTTCTAAGTATTTGTAAGCCTATGATTTTTTTTTTTAAATAGGGAGACCTGTAATAAACACAGATTAATGAGTGCTTAGATGCCAAGTTAATAATATAATTTGGGAGAGGGGTGATTATCTAATTTTTGGATTGTCTGGTCTTTTTGCTTCTTTTTTGTCACGTTGCCTACCTTGTGACCACACATTCATCTACCCTTTCTGTGACTGGGCTGAAAGAAGGAAGAGAGATGAGATTCATATTTGTCCATTTTTGCCCATGAACTTCACAGTCTCGGCATTGTTTGGATGCNAAGAAACCAAGAAAGCAAATGCGTCAGTTTCTGATAAATATGTGTTTGGAAGGGTAGAGGTATTTTTGTCTCAAGTTCTCCATTTTGATTTTTGTTTTGTTTTTTGACTATTTAGAGGGAGTTGCAGTTTTAAATAGTAAATCACAGTATACCTCCCCCATTGGTGAGAAAGTCAAGATGATGATTTAGGATGAATAGGAAATATTGTTTACAGCAGAGCTGTCTGCAGTTTGGGGATGTTACTAATTTCAGCTTTGGAACATAATTAGTATAACAAATATCTCTGAACTTGAGCTGATGATCGTTGTCTGTGGTGCTTTATAAAGCACACTGATCCACGAGTGTAAGGCATTCTAGAAGCCCTGTGGATATCTGTTCATATGTGTGCATGTGTGTACATACTTTGAAAATACCAACTGTAAATACATAAGTAACCTTGACAAGAAAGGTATCAACCAAACACGTGGGAAGGAAATCAGGGGAGCATTCTTGGAAGAAGTCTGATGGGATGGCTTTGGCTGATGGATAAGATTTCAATGGGTCCATATTGCTGGAGCAGGAGTATCAGGCAGAGAAAAGATTGAAAAATAGCGCGGCAATAAAATAGTAGGATCTTGGCCATTCCTTCTACCAGTCATATTCCCTTCTTCCTTCTTATTCCTTTATTTGCTTTTCAAAACTCAGCTCAAGGGCCGTCCCGGTGGCGCACTGGATAGTGCGCCGCTTGGGAAGCGTGGTGGTGCTCCCGCCCGAGGGTTCGGATCCCACATACAGACCGGTTCCCGCTCACTGGCTGAGCAAGGCGCGGGAGCAGTGCCGAGGGTTGCGGTCCCGTTGCCGGTCCCCGGTCCGGTACGGGGGCAACACTGAGTACCAGTCATATTCCCTTCTCCCTTCTTATTCCTTTATTTGCTTTTCAAAACTCAGCTCAAATATCACCTTGTTCTCGGTGCATTCCTGAGGAAGGCTTTGTTTGAAATACATATGGATATTGCAATCAAGACACTTGCTGTGCTCTTGGGCAAGTTACTTCACAAGTAAATTTGTGTAACACTTTGAGGATACTTCAAAAAATTCATGGAAAAGTAGAATTGAAGGATAATACAAATCTTTCCATGAAATTTTTGTAGTACCCTTGTATATGCCA
>NW_007741989.1:0-17538 GCF_000696425.1 Galeopterus variegatus
CTTTCCTGGCACTGTGACCTTGAGCCAACCCCTGAGCCTCAGTTTCTCCAAGTCTGGCCTGAGAAAGTGGAACTAGCTTTGCCTAACTCAAGCCTTTCAAGAAAGTGCTTCTGGGCCAGGGTACTCATTTTTGCCTCTTCCAGGCTCCTCGGGGGCTCATTTGCATGCTTGGAATTACAGTGTTGACTGTACTTCATGCTCAGCCGCACACTTAAATGCTTCTGCGAGGGTTATTTTGGAGAAGTGATTCTCTGGAACGCTGGCTGGCAGCGCCTCTGCCTCCCCTGGGAAAGGCAATCAGCCCCCCGCCGAGACTGGGGCCCGGCCCCAGGGGAGGCACTGGCCAATGACAGCCTCACCCCAGGGGCTGTCGCAAGGCTGGTGGGAAATGTCTCATTTTTATGTGTAAATAAACCATTTCCAGAGATTGCTCTGATTGCAGCAGGCTGCTGCTTAAATGTTTTAAGTGGGTCCTTTGCCACTATAAACTTTGTTAGGCAGTGTTGTCAAGTTTAGGTCTGTTTTTCTCTGCTGATTTCATGGAATCACCGACTTCCTGGGCTCTAGCCTGTTCTGCCATTGTACCCTGCTCGCATACCTCTGGGGACGGAGAGCTCACCACTTGAAAGCTGCCCATCCTGTAGCTGGATGCCACCAACGGCCAGAAGGGGCTTCTTTCTAAATGAGCTGGGATCAGAACTCTCTTCTGTAGCTTCCATTGCTGCACCCCGAGCCACGCTCCGCTCTGGCCTTGCCACCCTCTGTGTATTGGATCAGGGCTTCGACCTCCATGCCAAGGCTTGTAGCATCCTCCACCACCTGGCCCTGGCCCTTTCTCCACCCTCATCTGCTCACACCTCTTACTTACTATGCCCCCAAGCTGCTGGCTGTTCTGTGCCTCAAGCACACAGAGCAAGGTCTCATCTCGGGGCCCTCTGCCAGATGCTCTTTTCCAGGTTTCCTTCTCGAGGATCTCAGCTCAAATGTCACTTCCTTAGAGAGGTCCTCCCTGGCCATTCTAGGTAAAGTATCCCCCACCCCCATCTGTCTTTATCGTATTACCCTATGTCATTTCCCTCAGAGCACGTACCACTATTTGATGATAATACAGTGCAATATAGTATTTACTAAGTGACATGTTGCTGTCTGTGTAATTAGAATGTAAGCCCCACGAGGATGAGTCTCTGCCTTGTTCCCGGCTGTAATTCCAGGCCTAGCACACAGTGGATTTCTAGTAAGTGCTTGTTCTAGGCATGAGGTGCCCATGTCCTCAGAGTCTCCTTGCCACTGACTCCCCAATGGCTACTTGCAAAATGTGGGTGGCCTCCCCTCACATCCACAGCCCTCTCTCTGGACATGCTCCCCTTGGTTCACATCATGCATGTTCAAACTCAGCAGCAGAAACTTCCCCAAACAAAATCTTACCTGGATGCCCAAAACATAAAACAGATAAACAGGAAGGTTATCTGGCTGAAGTGAGGCGAGAAGAGTCCCTGGCTCCCACTGTGGTCCCTGAGGCACCTACAGATATGTTAGTTTTCTGTCTGCCTATACGGTGACAGCACCTGATTTTCCTCTGGGGACACACCCTCACCCATTCTCAGACAGGGATTCCATCCACTAGGCCTGGCCAATCAGCCTGTGCCACATCCTGGCCCCAGTGTTTGGTGTATCTGCAGGAGCCTCAGAAGGTGGTGCCTTGTGGGGAGTGGAAAAGGGTCTTCTATGGGCACCATATTTTGAGCATCTGCTGTGTGCTAGGCCCTAGGAGCCCTCAAGCACACAGAGCAAGGTCTCATCTCGGGGCCCTCTGCCAGATGCTCTTTTCCAGGTTTCCTTCTCGAGGATCTCAGCTCAAATGTCACTTCCTTAGAGAGGTCCTCCCTGGCCATTCTAGGTAAAGTGCCTCAAGCACACAGAGCAAGGTCTCATCTCGGGGCCCTCTGCCAGATGCTCTTTTCCAGGTTTCCTTCTTGAGGATCTCAGCTCAAATGTCACTTCCTTAGAGAGGTCCTCCCTGGCCATTCTAGGTAAAGTATCCCCCACCCCCATCTGTCTTTATCGTATTACCCTATGTCATTTCCCTCAGAGCACGTACCACTATTTGATGATAATACAGTGCAATATAGTATTTACTAAGTGACATGTTGCTGTCTGTGTAATTAGAATGTAAGCCCCACGAGGATGAGTCTCTGCCTTGTTCCCGGCTGTAATTCCAGGCCTAGCACACAGTGGATTTCTAGTAAGTGCTTGTTCTAGGCATGAGGTGCCCATGTCCTCAGAGTCTCCTTGCCACTGACTCCCCAATGGCTACTTGCAAAATGTGGGTGGCCTCCCCTCACATCCACAGCCCTCTCTCTGGACATGCTTCCCTTGGTTCACATCATGCATGTTCAAACTCAGCAGCAGAAACTTCCCCAAACAAAATCTTACCTGGATGCCCAAAACATAAAACAGATAAACAGGAAGGTTATCTGGCTGAAGTGAGGCGAGAAGAGTCCCTGGCTCCCACTGTGGTCCCTGAGGCACCTACAGATATGTTAGTTTTCTGTCTGCCTATACGGTGACAGCACCTGATTTTCCTCTGGGGACACACCCTCACCCATTCTCAGACAGGGATTCCATCCACTAGGCCTGGCCAATCAGCCTGTGCCACATCCTGGCCCCAGTGTTTGGTGCACGGTTGAATCAGAAGTCTGCTCTTTGAGCTGGGTTGGGCATAAGCCCAGATCTGTGGGGGTCCACAGGAGAGAGCCCCCTGATAACAAAGTCAAACCAGAGCATGGCAGACTCAGCAGACAAAGAGAAAGCAAGCAGTCCTAGTGGCATTGTTGGGACTCTGGGATCTGACTATACCTGCAATCGTGAACCAACCTGAGCTAATGGATATTCCTACTTTGCTTAAGCCTGTTTGAGCTGGGCTTTCTCTCACTTGTAACCGAAGGAATCCTGACTGCTACATGAGGGTACATAGAACATGGTTTGACAATCACTGCATTATACCACCCTAAATACCATCTTAAAAGTCAGGCAGAATGCATTTGATGCTTTAATTTCTGCTAGCTTGTATTCGTGGATAACAATAATAACAACTTTCATTACTTTAGTAGTTTTCAGATTTCACCAAGTTTTCAGAAGAACACCATGAAAAAGTTACTCTGTTTCTGTCCTGTAGATGAGGAAACTGAAGCTAAGTGAGGCTGAGGGATTTGCCCGAAGCTACATAATTAATAGGTAACAGATATGCCTCTGCAAGACTTTTTCAGGATTCGGGACAAATATGACAAAAATGGATTCCTATTTTAATTGCATAAAGAGTTTAAATAAACAGCCAGATAAACCAAACCAAAACAAAACAAATAAAAAGCAATTCTTCAGTGGATAAATGAGCAAGAAATATGAATAGAAAATTCACAAAAGAAGTAATTTGAGAAGTAAATAAAAAATGGGGAAAAAATTCATGCTTATTAGTGATCCAAGAAATTCAAATTGAAACAAAGATACTATTTTTCTCATCTTTAAAATGTGCAAAGATTAAAACAAACAAACAAACTCTGGATGCTGTCCTGGATGCAGACAAATTGATGCTCCTCTGTGATACTGATGGCAATGCAAGATAATAAAACCCTTTAGAAAAGCTATTTGGCAAAAACATGCTTAAAATAGGGGATCAAATGTTTTCTGAAAAGGGCCAGATAGTAAATATTTTCAGCTTATTGAACCATATTGTCTATGTTGCAACTGCCATTGTAGTATGAACATAGCTGTAGACAATGTGTACACAAATGGGCATGGTTGTGTTCCAATAAAACTTTATTTATATAAGCAGGTGGATGTGCCCCACAGGCCCTGGTTTGCTGGCCCTGGTTTTAATCACTTATTGATAAATTATTAAAATATGATTATAAAAAACATGTACTTACATGAAAATAGTATATAAAGTGAAATATATCAGGCTACCCGATTGAATATAATCATAACCGTGCAACAGAAACCCTTAGGCATAAACTAATATGAGAGAAAGCAAATACATCTGAGTTAGTTAGCTATGGCTGCATTAAAAAACCAAAGCTCAGGAGCAGAAAACAGCAAACATTATGACTTCTCATAATCTGGGGGTCAGCAAGGCTGTTCTGTTGATCTGGGCCAGTCTTGGTGCAACAGAAACCCTTAGGCATAAACTAATATGAGAGAAAGCAAATACATCTGAGTTAGTTAGCTATGGCTGCGTTAAAAAACCAAAGCTCAGGAGCAGAAAACAGCAACCATTATGACTTCTCATAATCTGGGGGTCAGCAAGGCTGTTCTGTTGATCTGGGCCAGTCTTGGCTGACTTCCGGCGAGCTCGCTTGGACTGGCTGATCTGAAATAGCCTCAGCAGGATGGCTGTCTCCGCTGCATGTGATCACTTACCCTTCAGCAGACCAAGCAGATGCACTCACCTGGAGGTGCTGACAGTGTCCCAAAGAGAGCAGAAGAGGCCTAGGGTCAGAACTGGCCCCCTGTCACTTCCACCACATTCGATTGGTCAGAGCAAGTCACACAGCCAGTTCAGATCCTGGAAGGGAGGACTCTGCTTCCTGATGGGAAGAGCTGATAGGGCAGGGGTGCATGGGGTGGGGTGGAGGGGGACAATCTGCAACACCAAAATGCTACTGCAGAGGGAAAGACATCAGTCTCTTCTCTCCCATGTAAATCGGTGACTCCCTGGAAGTCCCCAGGCACCACTGCTTCAAGAACAGCAGTTTCAGCCCCCCAACCCCTCCCACCTCCCGTGCTTCTTCCCAAGGGGGCTGCTCCACAGAAATGGGCATTGGCCTCTCGGGGGAGTTAAAGCTCAGCGTCGTGTCTCCCTGTCCTCCTGTCAATGGGCCTGCTTACTCTCGTTGTTTACTTACTTCCTTACTCTGCTCCTGCCACTTACTGCAAACCCTCAAATCCTTCTCAGAGGAAAGGAACTAATGGTAGGAGCTTACAGCCCGTCGAGGGCATGGTCTACAACTCTCTCGAAGAGCAGAGAGCAGAGGAATGCAGAGGCCTGCCCTGGCACTCCTAAAAATAAGAAGAAACCTAAAGGGCAAACCCCAGCACCACTGCTGCCACCGGGGGTGCTGAGGACGGAGGTGGGGATGGAGGGAAAGCCCAGGGCAGGAACTCCAGCGTCTCGCTCCGAAGCATCCAAAGATTCTGTTCAGTTGGAGAGGCCAACTCATTCAGAGGCTTGAATGGCTGACTCCTCTCTCCATTTGATTTTTCAAAATCTGTTCTTTCCCATATGAAACAATCCTATAGAATTCTATCAGTGGTGAGCCATACTCTGGAGTGTCACTGCCACGAAAGCAGGGACGCGATCCACGGTGGTCGATCACCAGCTCAGTGCTCAGCGGTGCTGGCTGTCCCACCTGACACGCTCCCTCATTTCCTGCCACTCCCGCCTGTGCCACTCGGTCATGGCACCTGCCTCTCTTTCACTTTGTTTTTGTCCAAATCTTATCATCTCACAAAACTGAGGGCTCTTTGAAATTTAGATGCTGTCTATGTAGACTCTGTGAGCCCCAGAGTGTTTAACCAAGGCCTCAGGCTGGGGGAGTGAATCCAGACTCAGCCCTGTGCAGGCTGGTCAAGGCCAGACCACCACCATGACGACAACCACAACAAAACCTGTAACTTTAATAGCCGTCACCGAAACTGCCACCACCACAACCTCCACAAGAAACACAATCCAACAACCATAACAAAAACCATGATAGCCACCCTCTCCCAACAACCACAAACGCAACCCAACTCTACAACCAAGGCAACAACTCCAACTCCAACAACTGGAACAACAAACCCAATAACCACACAAACTCCGACAACTGCATCTATAGTCCTGATGACAACCCTAACAACCTTATCGACCACAACAACCTTAACAATAACCACAACAACCATAATGACTACCACACCGGGATAACCACAATGGCTTTAGTAACCATGACGACACCACAGCAGCCGGCACTGTTGATGACATTTTGTTCATCAGGTCCTGTTCCAAGTGCTTGTCACACATAATCTCATTCAATGCTTCTAGCAGCCCCAGGAGGTAGAGATGTTACCGGACCTAGGAAGCCAGGTTCTTTGGGAGCCAATGTCATAGAAATGAGCACTGAACCTGTCGCAGGAATGAGCAAGCTGAGTTTATTGAAAGGTAGCTTGTACACAAGGGAGTCAACACAAAAGACGGGCATTGCTCCCTGAGTGTTTAGTGTGAGGGGGTTTTAAAGGCAAAAGAGCTGGGTAGGGGTTTGGGAAAAAGGGTGAGATCACCAGTCCCATGACTGGGGTCTTCACCAGTTGGTCACAAGGTGTTCTATTTTTAGCCTGTAAAAGAATGCTTATACCAGGGGGTTAAGCAGCCGTGGGTAATGACATGCTTGTGGGAAGGGGACATGCCAGCATCTTTAGAGCTTACCTTTAACTCCTGCCCTCCCTGGTGTTTCCTGGAACAGGACGTGGTCTGTTGCCCCTGGGGTCTCTGCTGCATTTCCAGCATGTAGACGACTGCTGGGCTCTTGGAGTGGAGGACAAAACGGAGTCTCTCCTGCCAGTCCCATCCTTACTCCTGCCTCAGATAGATATAAATGCATCCTTTTCTAGAAAAATAGACTTTATTTTTTAGAGAAGTTTTAGGTCTGCAGAAAATTGAGGAGATAGTACGGAGAGTTCCTATACGCCCCTCACCCTCGCCCCCAGTTTTCCCTGTTGTTAACAGCTTGCTTTAGTGGGCTACATTTGCTGAGATTGATGAACCAATCTTGACATGTTCTTATGATCTAAAGTCCATAGTTTACATTCAGGCTCACTCCTGGTGTTGTAGAGTCTATGGGCTTGGACCAATGCATAACGTCATGTGCCCACCATTACAGCGTCACACAGAGTAGTTTCATTGCCCTAAAAATCTCCCATCTTCATCGATTCATATCTCCTCCCTCCTCCTGGGCTCCTGGCAATCACCAATCTAATGACTCTATGGTTTTGTCTTTTCCAGAATGTTATACGGTTGGAATCATACAGTATGGAACCTTTCCAGACTGGCTTCTGCACTAAGCAATACACATTTAAGGTTCTGCGGTGTCTTTCCATGGCTCGATAGCTCATTCCTTTTCACTGCTGCATACTATTCCGTTGTATGGAGGCACCACAGTTATTCATCCGTTCACCTTTTGAAGAACACCTTGGTTGCTTCCAGTTTGGGCAAATGATGAATAAAACCGCTATACACGTTTATGTGCAGGTTTCTGTGTGGACACATTTTCACTTTATTTGGGTAAATGCCTAGGAGTGCGATTGCTGGATCACACGGCAAGGCTTTGTTTAGCTTTGCAGGAAACTGCCAGACTGTCTTCCAGAGTTGCCGTACCTCTGTGCATTCCCACCAGCAATGACTGAGAGTTCCTGTTCCTCCGCATCTTCCCCAGCATTTGGTGTTGTCTGAGTTCCAGATGGTGGCCACTCCAGTAGGTGTGCTGTGACACCTGCTTGTTGTTTTAATTTGCAGTTCCTGATGACGTAATGTGATGGGAAGCATCTTCTCATGTGTTTATTTGCCATCTGTTTATCTTTGGAGAGATATCTGTTCAAATCTTTTGCCCATTTTTAAATTGGGTTGTTTGTTTTCTTATTGTTGACTTTTAAGAATTCTTTGTACATTTTGTATAAAGTCAGAAGAGTTGGACTCTGAATATGAAGAAATCTTAGGAACACCTTAACTGATTTATTTTGCTTATATTTTCCTTTTTATGTATGCGTGAGAGTGATATATGACTAAAAAAACCCCTAAGTCTAAACAAGTCTAAAACAGCTCTTTTGGCAAATATAAAATAAAACCTCAAGTGACAGGAAGCATCGTGTCATTGCTTATGGGTCCAGGTTGTGCCATCATTTATGGCCATGGTTTATTCTTTCTCAGTGGGATGTAGAATAATTGTGCATCTTAAAATCGATGTACACTAAATGGATCCCAGGAGAGATCCCAGGGCATACATGAGAGAGGTCATAGTTTAACAAGGGGAACATGTACAAAGTTGCGGCAGGTTAAGGGAAAGCAATGAGGGATGTTGCAGTGTGGTGTGGCTGGTGACAGCCTGGAAGGCAAGGAGAGGGAAGGGTTCCCAAAAGCTAGGGAAAGAGCCAGGGGAATAAATACCCAACTCAGTCTCCTGGTACCCTCTGATCTTGTGCCCAGGCCTACCATTGTGGGAACCCACCAAGAACCAGAGGTCAAGAGGTTCTTTAATGCAGTCTGCAGAGTCCACCCTCCTGGGACACAGAACAGCACAGAGGGTCAGGGTGGGTCTGGGGGGAAAGTGGAAACTCCTGAAGAGCACAGAGCCTGTATTCCAGTGTGCTGCTTCTGTGCACTTAACCAGAGCCAGGCACTCAGGTCCCCTGGGCAAAAGCAGTTGACCAGATAGAGGGGACACCGTGAGCCCCACTGCTGTTGGAGGAGGCCCAGTAGTCCTCCTCCCCTATCTGTGGCTGTGGCCACCCCCCATCCTGCACACAGCACAGCCAGATCCAGCCTTTGACAGCCCTCCCCGCCTCCCTGCCTCTCCCCAGCACCTGATTTACAACGTGGAATTCTGTGGGGACAGATGAAATGTCTGCTATGGCCGACACTTGGCTCCAGAATGGCCAGATGTCCACTCACATGCCTGATGATGGAAGCAGGGACTTGGATCATGGTGTGTTTATAACTTAGAAGGGTGAGTTGTGCGTATTTCAAACTTGGCCCAAACACCTCCTTGCCCAATCAGCTTGTCAGGCAGCGTCTCTTCTGATTTAGAGCTTTGGACCTGCTGACTTGATTTTTGAAGCTAACTCTTCGGTTTGCCAAATCTGCAGCAGATCTGGGCTCACAGGGTCTGTGCACAACAGAGCTGGGTCACTACTTCAGGCCCCCTCGATGTACAGGTGAGGAAACCAAGACCCAGAAAGGGAAGATGCTGGCCCAGGCCATAGCCTGTGGGGGGGAGGGGTAGCGTTGGGGGATGAAGGACAAGACAACAAAACCCCTGGGGATGGCAGCCTGCTGCCTGTGTTCAAGGCTTAGCTTTGCCTTTAGCTGTGGGATCTCGGACAAGTCACCTGATCTTCCTATCCTCAGTTTCCTACTCTGCAAAATGGGGGTGATAATAATACTTACCTCACAGGGTGGTATCAAATGAGTGATGAGCCAGAGGGGCTGTGAGCAGTTTTGAGCAGTATCTGGAGCTGGTTCCTGTCCACGACCCTAATGAGCTAGCCCAGAGTACGCCCTCAATGGTTGTTGGATGACTTACTGAGTGTGAAAAGAGCTTCACAGAATGTGAAGTGTGGAGGACCCGCTACTCATTTTGTTAATTAGTGCTCTGGAAAGGGGTCAGGTCCCTGAAAAGCAATGAATCTCCCCACACCTGTCCACAGGCTTCCAAGATGAAGAATGTCACGTCTGCTTTCTTCAGCAGCAAATCCAGAGTTTTTACTCCCAGAAATTAAAGGAGATAATGATGATTTGAACGAGAACCACCCAGGTGTCCAGTGCTGTGGCGTGCGGTTCATCCAGCTTGAACACTTAATGCTGGCTGGGTGGCTAAGGCAGTCACAAAGCCCTGGGTCACAGCCATGGCTGAGAGAAAGCAGTCAATGCAGAGAATGAGTCCCCTGGGGCTTCAGGGAGGATGTGAGTGGGACTGAGCCAGCAGTGTTGCTGCTCTGCAGCATAAAGGCCCAGAAAAGTCTCAGCTCCCAAGGCTGGTCTGAGAGGGGCAGAGAGAGGCCATGTGGCCCTCTAGGTGCCACTGCAAGTTCCACAAATGATAGTGGCAGTGGGAACTCTGATGCTGGACAAGATCTTAGAATGGCCTGTCCCAGCCACATTATGGAGAAAGAGACAGAGGCCCAGAGAATGGAGGGGCTATCTGTGTAACACAGCAGGTCAGCAGGAATGCAGGTCCTTGGCTTCCTGATTCAAAGTTCTTCCCATTCTCTCCAATCTCATTAAGAAAGGAGGGTCCAGGCTTCAGGAAGAAGGCACTCCGGGTGCTCTGTGTCATGGAACAGCAGGGATGTTCTCAGAAGAGCAGCTCCTTGCATCACTCTGTCACCCTCTAGTCTAAAGAGATGGCTGCACCTGGAGCCGTGCAGTGCGTAGCCTGTGCAACTGTACGCAGCAGCCCTGGCTGGAATCCACATGAAGTAGACTCTCCCGAGATTAGCTGGTATTTTCCTTAAGGAATGGGAATACTCCCCAGATAGACAACTCCAGAGGGTCCACTGGAAGGAGGCCACCTTATGTGGACTCTTTTTATGACATAAATAAGAAAACTAAGGCTAAGAGAAGAGAAGGAACTCATGCACAATCACACAGTGAGTTGGCCCCAACTACTCTTCACCAGCTCCTCTGAAGACCCTGCTGTGGCCCTGGAAGTTTCCATGAGCCTGCCTGTGCTTCCATCCACACCAGAGCCCAGCTGTCATCTTGCACTCCGGGACATGTGTCCATCTCCACACCCTCTCCTCTTCCATCCTTTCTGCATGCCACTGCCGAGGGGACTTTTCCAAAACACTGACATCCTAACATTTCTCCTGCTCCTCTTGCTGATCCATTCCCCTCCCTGCTGCTCCAGACTCATCTCCCTAAGGGGCTGTCCAGGGGCTCACCCAGGCACAAGCCCTCAGAACCTCGCACCCTGATGTCTCAGCCGACAGGTACCCTGCTTCACCCCAACTCCTCCTGCAGCACCAGCCCTTCTGGTCAGCCTGGTTGCTATACAGCCCTTAGCCTGTCTGTTCCCAGTGTGACCTGTGTCCCATAGACCCTGAGTCCAAATCATCTCGGGCATCCGGCATTATGTCTGATCCCTACTGTCACTTCCTCTGCTCTGGCCCCCTGGCATCTCCTGGTGATAACAATGACCATTATCTGGCCTCCTTGTCCCCAGTTCCTGTTGAAAAGCCTTCAAAGACCCTTGTGGGTTTCTACGTAAGATCCATACCACTTAGCATGGCTTAAGAGGCCCTTCGGGTCAAGGCCCTGCTGGTCTCTCCCGCCCCATTGCCTATCACCTGCTCCCTTCTCTCCAGCCGTATCCAAATATTTGCAGTTCTCAGCAGGCTTTTGCAGGCTCTGTCCCTTTTCACACAGTGCTAACGCTTCCTGGAACATCCTCTGACCTCCTTCACCTGCTCTACCTCTTTACCCTTGAAGACCCAGCTCAAAAGCCCCCTTCTCCAAGAGGCATTCCTTAATACCCCAGTGTGACTCTGATACCCAGAGCAAAAAGAACCTCAGCCTCTTCCACTGTCCCAAGACAGTCACAGGATGATACATATCCATGGGCTGGACACAGTTCTCGGTGTGGTTGCTCTAACTCCACTCTAGAACATTCTAGAAAGCCTGTCACGTGAGTGTGATGTTTGCATACGAATAAACTGAAGTTGGTGTTCTTTTGTAGAGTGAACCATGGACAAGCGCCAGTCTTTTGGCAGCAGGGGGTAACAGCTGCCTTGCCGGGCACCTCACAGCAGATGGCAGCAGCCAGCGTGTGCCACCTCCCACTGCTCCGGCACCACTGATTTCACGTCTGCCTCCCGCCAGACTGTCAGCCCCCAGCGTGCGAGGTGTCAGGGTGACGTTTCTTCTGCCCTCTTGGTGGAGGCAGCTGTGGCGGGGTGGGGATTGCACTGGGCTAGGGCCAAGGGCTCGCAACACCTTTTCCCGTCAGGAATATTCTCATGTTTAACTGGCAGAAGGCGGGAGGGGCCTCCTGTAGGGATCTGCCCACTCTAGACCTGTATCCACCTCTCCAGGGAGAGGCCCAGGGCTGTGTGTATTAATAAGCTCCCAGGAGACTCAGGGTCTGGCATTTGGGAATTTTGGGGTCACCATTCCCACAGGGCTTCACATCCACTGACATCATGACTCTGTGAAGCAGGTGGCTGTGAGCTCACCTATCACAGGTGAGTAAGGGGAGCTAGACAGGTGACTTTCTCAAGGGTGCACAGTCAGGATATGTTGGATCTGAAAAGACACATCCAGGCCTCTCTCTCCAGCACCCCTGTGTTTCTGCTCCTGCACCCCGGAAATGTTAAGATCTGGATTTTCATTGTTTCACTGATTCAATTTACAGTGGGCAAGGGGGTGTGGGAATGACGCTGACACTCTGCGCCCCTGCAGCCCCAGGGAGTGGAGTGGGCTATGTGATCTTGGTGCCAGTGATAGCAACACCTGCACCTCCTCGTGGCGGCTCTGGGAACTGCAAGCAGGTACCTGGGAGGTCATCACGGTTTGACCTCACTCCCCCTGGACCTCCAACCCACCCGTGGGCAGGAGTCAAAGGCCACGCCTTTTATTATGGTGACAGGATGGCTCCACAGAGGTGCAAATGCCCATTTGGGGAGTTTGCTCTGTTTGATTCAGATTTAAAATCTAGAGTTTCCGAAGCAGGCCTGGCTGGGCTCCAACCAAGTTAGGGCTCCTCTGGGCCTCAGTTTCCCTGCCTGTCAGTGAAGAGGCTGGATTATATATCTATGGGGACCCTCTTGGCTCTGAAAATCTTGTGTTATGAGTAGGGACAACTGATAACACTTCAGTACAGCTGAGATCATTCTTTTTCAATCTTGAGTTTCAGGATTGGGGGAGAGGTCCCAGACAGCCCGAGCTCGGCAATGTGCTTTGCCCAGTTCATGGGGAGAGAAAAGGATGGGCTGGAACAAGCCCGCTTCTCCTCCTGGACTCTTGTGCTCACCAGGCGTTTTCCAAAGATGTTTAAATTAAAGCATAATTGAAAAATGAGGCTGTAACTCGGGGATAAGGGGTGGCAGGCCCGGGGCTGCTGACTTAATCAGGCGGCCTAATGTCATTACCTCTGTATTAATAACGGGTGTGCAGCCGCGGGGAGAGAGCCGTTTGCTGTGACTCGGACACTTTCCAGATGACAGGGCTTTTCTTCTTCGCCTGTTTTTCACTGCAAACAAATGCCCCTTGGGTCCTTCCTCATTCCAGAGAATTCCCTGGCGTGAGATAAACATATGGGCGCAGATGGGCCTTTGCTTCTTCTTTCTGAAATCCTTGGGCAGGAAGAAAACAACCTGAGAAGAAGGTGTGGTTTGTCCCCAACAGGTTTATCTTCACCGAAGCTCTGTGTGCAGGGGGGGCCTTAGCCCAGCCCCTTGCCCTGGGGCTGGAGGTGGTGCCGCCCAGCGGGAAGGAGGCACCCCTCATTCTCTGCCTCTCTCTTGTCCCTTCCCTTCTCCCCAGGCATCCCCTCCTCTCCCATCCCCTCCTCTTTACCCTAAACACACAGCACAGTGGCACCGTCCAGCCCAGGAAAGCCAAAGCTGCTGAGGCTGCTCTGGGCTCTGTCCGCTCCAAACGCTGGTGTCCTCTGGGCTCTGGCCTGGCCTTTTTCCTCACTGGGAAATTTGACAAACACAAAAAAGCCCTAAAAGGAAAATAACAACATCCCTCATCCCCTCTGCTCTGTTTAATAAGGGACATTGATATGTGGCACTTTTGCTTCCAGACTTTTTTTTTTTTTAAGAAAAATCACTGTCCCTCCTTATTATTAAAAATGACATATGCTCCCTTTAAGGAAGTCAGACAAGCAGGAAAGCAAAGGTGAGCCAGCCACGGCCACCTGTGCCCACACCCAGACTTCGCCACTGCGGATAATGTGGTATATTGGCTCCCAGTCATTCTGCTATATGTGAATGAAAGAAATCAGACCAATAGTGTATAAATATATTCTCCTGAAAAAAACAAACAAAAAACCCCCCCGAGAACAATCCAGATACAGTTTGAATCCCCTCTGTCCACCCCCTTTTATTCCAGCGAGCTGGAGAAGCCACCGTGCCCAGTTCGTGGGGCATTCGTTGAGCCTGATTCTAGCACATTTACATGCACTTACGATTTCCTGGCAAACACGTGGCAGCACTTTGTGTGTTGTCGCTGTCGTGCTGTACTTACCATTTCCAGCTTGCTTTGCCCTGCCAGTCTAGTTTGAACTCTATCCCCTTTGAGCCTCCTTACCCGATTCTCTCCCTCTGCTCCATCCTGTCCTCCTCTCTGGACCCCCCGCCCCAGGGCCCGTCCTCTCCCTGGACCTGTGTCTGCTCCATCCTGTCCTCCTCTCTGGCTCCCCCCCAGGGCCCATCCTCTCCCTGGGCCTGTGTTACTGACCCTGAGCGATGCACGTGTCTGTCTGCATCTGGTGCCTCAGGGCCCGTCCTCTCCCTGGGCCTGTGTTACTGACCCTGAGCGATGCACGTGTCTGTCTGCATCTGGTGCTGCCCAGACCCACCTCGGAGCGCCTCTGCCTCTGGCTTCTGCTTCTACTCTCGGGATCATCACACTACGAGCAGTTATTGGGTTATTGGTTCATTCTTCTCCCCTCAGGGCAGCGATCACCTCTATTCTTGGCAATTAGCCCAGTGGTGCTTAATAAATGTTCATTAATGAATGTAAATAAGTTACGTTAATTGAGCCACTGTCAAACCTGGTTTGGTTTGCACATCTCCAGGGACAGGGTGCTCACCACCTGGAACCAGGTACAAGCAGTGGGCTCCCCCGTGGGGACCCACAGTGGCTCCCTGTGGCAGAGTTGGGGTCTCTAGCAAGATTGTGTTGCCAGCCTGGCACAAAGAATGTGGGGTGACGGAGAGGGCATGTGTCCTTGAGGGAGAGACTAGATGGTTTGTGTAGTGGGTTGAACGGTGTCCCCCCAAATCTATGTTGAAGTCCTGACCCCCAGTCCCTGTGAATGTGACCTTATTTGGAAATAGGGTCTTTGCTGATGTAATCAAGTTAAGATGAGGTCACACTGGATTGGGCTGGTCCCTAAATCTTTTGTGAGAGAAAGGAGAGGGAAAGTTGGGTATAGAGACATGGAGGAGACACACAGGGGAGAAGGCCATATGCAGACAGAGGCAGAGGCTGAAGTGACACAGCCACCAGCCCTGGAAGGCCGGGATTGCTGGGAGACACGAGGGCGGGTTTCTAGAGCCTTCAGAGGGATCTGTGGAGAACAAATTTCTGTCGTGTGAGGCCACCTTATTACGGCAGGCAGACAGCCGGGTCAGGGTGGCCGTGTGACCGAGGCCCTCCTGATGGAGGATGAGCTGTAGTGACATGTGCCATTGCTGGGCTGGGCTGGAAGAAGCAGTGAGTCACCTGCTTGCTTTTCTTCTCCTTTCCACTGCTCAGTGTAAGTGACAACAGCACCCTAGGGCAGAGGATGAAAACTGAGGCCCGGCGCCTGTTGTTTCCTGACCCACGAGCTGAGGATGGCTTTTACATTTTTAAAACGTTGTGAAAGAAGAAGCAGAAGACGTGACAGACCCTGAAGCCTAAGACATTTACTCTCTGGCCCTTTACAGAAAAAGTTTGCAGACTCCTGCCCTAGAGGATTGGTGGAACCACAAGTTGGAAGGGATTGGAACAACCACATGGAGAAAAGACCAGGATCATCTAGCACAGATATCACATGACAGTGAAATTGCAGCTTTGTGGTCTGAGCTGTTATAATTGTGGGGTCTTTCTGTCATCACAGCTTTGCCTCGCCTAGCTAATACAGAGACACGGTGGGATTTTCACTTAGCCTCCTGAGATTCTTATTTTTACCTCCTAGACCTGAAGCCTGAGATGAGGCAGGAACGGATCTGGAATCACATCCTGTACACGTGAGTCCTGGGACTTCAGCCTGTGGGGCGAGGCCATGGGGAAGAGCTAGAGAGCAACCAGGTGCTGATGACACTGTTTGAGTCCTGGAGCCAGCTGTACCTGCTGCTGACTCTACCTTGGACTTCTCAGCTTTCGAAAGCCAATAAAATTTCCCTTTTCTTTAAGACAGTTTGGGACTGTCTCTATTATATGCAACCAAAAGGATTCCTAACCGACTCTGGTATTACAAGAACAATAACTTTAAGTCTGCTGCCATGCATTTGGAAAAAGAATTCACAAACTTTAGTGTTTTAAGTGCTCGGAATTACAATGAACTGGTGACACATCTAACAAGTAGAAATTCACGAGGGCATTTAAAGGCCATGGCTTGTAGCAGCTGGTTTAGAAGCACAGCACTGATTTCGGGAGCAGGAGATGAGAGTTGGGGATCCCAGTTAAGAGCCTGTCTATGCAGCTGGTAAGAAATGAGGAGCTCATTTACAGACTGACGTGGACTGGCGCCTGAAGTACATTAAGTGGAAAACGCCGTGTGGAGCTGAGGCCAGACAGAGTGTGCTACCACTGTGTACAAGTGTATACGAATGGAAGGAGTCAGGCAACGTCCAGAGCCACGGCCTGGATGTGCTCAGACCACCTCTGGAAGGAGACACCAGGAACCGCCCCAGGGAGGGGACCTGGGAGGCCGGAGAAGGGGAGGGAGCGCAGCTCACGTTTTACTTTGTTCCTTTCTATCTTCAGGGGAACAGAGCTGGAGAAAGTACACGTAACTCTCCCCAGCCATGGAGCGATGGAAGCCTAGGGTTTGGGCTCTGAGGCCCACCGTTTAGACCACGCGTGCCATGAGTGATCGCTCAAGTGGCCCAGTGCCACCGCCTGTCTGCATCTCTGCTCACAGGAGCCTAGGGTTTGGGCTCTGAGGCCCACCGTTTAGACCACGTGTGCCATGAGTGATCGCTCAAGTGGCCCAGTGCCACCGCCTGTCTGCATCTCTGCTCACAGGTGTCCTCCCTGCTGGGTCAGAAAGACTGGGCCCTCCCACCAAACCAGAGATGGCCCAGAAAGACCAAATTGTCCTTGATAAGGAAGCTGAAAATATCTGCCATGATTCATAACACGTGATGGACATATGCTGTGGCCCCAGCTGGGCCTCTGTGATGTGTCCTGCGCTCACGGGTGACCCCGGCTCCAGAGGCCCAGCAGTGCGAGGGGGTGGCAGGCAGGTGGGGCTGCCCTGTGCTTCCACCGGTGGGCCTGTCTCTGGGTGTCTGTGCTCAGGGCAGCCCCTCCTCCCCTGAAGTGGTATGACAGTGGTGTCTGTGGGTCCTCTCCAGGGGGAGGCAGCTGCCCGTGGGTTCTCAGTTTCTTGCATCTTCCAGAGACACATGCTGAGCTGCTGTGTCCCTTTCAGTCCCCACCTGGGACAGGCTGGGTAGCACAGGGCCAGCCTTCTGAGAGCAGGAAGCCGGGCTCCTGGATGGGAGGTGCGGGGAGGCGACTACACTGGCAGGCAAATGCTGAGCTCCTGACAGACCATAATGGGGCCACAGGAAAAGGCCAAATGTCCAGGCCAGGCCGTTTAAAGGGTTTGAAGGAGGGCGGACGGGGGCGCAGCCTTCCTGCCTGCCTCAGCTCCCCGCCACACGCTGGCCCTGGGCCACGGAGCTCCGCACAGGGTTTCCTTCTATCTCTAGTGGGTCTTCTCCCACCCAGATCTGCGGCTACGCAGCCTTCCTGCCTGCCTCAGCTCCCCGCCACACGCTGGCCCTGGGCCACCGAGCTCCGCACAGGGTTTCCTTCTATCTCTAGTGGGTCTTCTCCCACCCAGATCTGCGGCT
>NW_007741989.1:22601-23272 GCF_000696425.1 Galeopterus variegatus
GTGACGGTGGGGGCTGTGTTGCACGGGTCCTCAGCTCCCCTCTCCTATCTCCTCCCTCCCCTGGCTTGGCCTCTCCCACCAGCAGGTGCCCTGAGGACGTTTGTGGAATGGACAGATGCCAGTGTGCATGGATGCTAAGGGACAGCCAAACTGTAATCCTGCAGCCAAAGTGAGGAAGAGCTCCCGCTAACGTGAGCCTCCTGCTTGGCAAAAACAGAATGTGGTTTCTGAGGATCTCAGCTCTACTTAGAAAAAGGAGAGTAGATAATCCTGAAATACCTCAAAGGTGCTGGGGGTGTGGAGGGGACACCTGTCAGAGTTCTGCAGGGGCAGGGCTTGCGCTTCCAGCCGGCCTGGGAGGCCTTGAACTTTGGGGCAGACAGACAGAAAGGCTCCTTTGCCAGGAAACAAGAGACCCTGAGCAATTCCAAGGTCGCCCTCTCGTGGCAATTTGAAGCCAAGGCTGAGAACTCGGAGGAGAATCCTGCATTTCCCTGGGTCAGCCAAGGGTGCAGAACATGGGTTTGGACGAGGGGAAGACCACTGGTCTCGGAGTCAAGATTCTAGTCCTGAGCACATCACCAATCCACCAGGTTGCTTTGGGAAAGTCATTCCACCTCTCAGCCTCAGTTTCCTTGTCTGGTCAATAAGGGTGTCAGATGAGATGACAA
>NW_007741990.1:0-5311 GCF_000696425.1 Galeopterus variegatus
CACTGTACAGGCATAAAAACAGACACATGGATCAGTGGAATAGAATAGAGAATCCAGAAATTAACCCAAACACCTACAGCCATCTATACTTTGACAAAGGCACCAAGCCTATACACTGGGGAAGAGATTGCCTCTTCAGCAAATGGTGCTGGATAAGTGGATATCCATATTAAAGAATTAAAGAATTAAATATACACCCTGAAACAATAGACTTCTTAAAGAAAACAGGAGAAACACTTCAGGAAGTAGAAATGGGCACAGACTTCATGAATACGACCCCCAAAGCATGAGCAACCAAAGGAAAAATAAACAAATGGGATTATATCAAACTAAAAGCTGCACAGCAAAAGAAAGAATTAACCGAGTTAAAAAGACAACCAACAGAGTGGGAGAAAATATTTGCAAACTATACATCTGACAAAGGATTAATATCCAGAATATACAACAAAATGAAATGGCTTTACAACAAAAAACAAGCAACCCAATTAAAAAATGGGCAAAGGAGCTAAATAAGAATTTCTCATAGGAACATATACGAATGTCCAACAGACACATGAAAAAATGCTCAGCATTCGGGAAATGCAAATCAAAACCACACTGTGGTACCATCTCACCCCAGTTAGGATGGCTAATATCCAAAAGACTGTGAATGATAAATGCTGGCGAGGTTGCGGAGTAAAAGGAACTCTCACACATTGTTGGTGAGACTGCAAAATGGTGCAGCCTCTATGGAAAATGGTATGGAGGGTTCCTCAAACAATTGCAGATAGATCTACCATACGACCCAGCTATCCCACTGCTGGGAATATACCCAGAGTAATGGAAATCAAGTCGAAGGTATTCCTGTTCCCCCATATTCATTGCAGCACTCTTTACAATAGCTAAGAGTTGGAACAAGCCCAAATGTCCATCATCAGATGAGTGGATATGGAAAATGTGGTATATCTACACAATGGAATACTACTCAGTTATAAAAAAGAATGAAATACTGCCATTTGCAGCATCATGGATGGAGCTAGAGAGAATTATATTAAGTGAAACAAGTCAGGCACAGAAAGAGAAATATCACATGTTCTCACTTATTTGTGGGAGCTAAAAATAAATAAATAAATAAATAGGTGAATACACAAATAACCTGAGGGGGGAGGGAAGAAGACACAGCAATCACAATTCCATGAAGTTGATACGACAAGCAAACAGAAAGGACATTGTTGCAAGGGAGGGGGGAGAGAGAGGAGGAAGCGTGGTTTTGGTAATGGGCCACAATAATCAACCACATGGCATATTGAGAAAAAAAATAAAATTAAAAAATAAAATAATAAAATAAAATAACATAAAAAAGTAAAAAATCTTACTATGAAAAGTTTTCTCTTTTTCTCTTCAAAGGCTAGCCTATACCTACAGTCAACCACACTGAAAATCTGACAGGCATCCCAGATACTGCCCTTTCTTTCATTCTCACATTTACTTAGCCATTACGTATACTCTTCATCATTAAGTAAATCTATCTTCTCTTCTATATCCTTCTTGCTAAATTTTGATTTAAGATCTTATAATATAATTCCTGCACTATGGCAATAGTTTCTTAGCTAGTATCTCAAACTTTGGGATCCGCATTGCACTGAGTCATATTCCATAATGCTGCATGGCAATTGTGCCAACATATAAAGGTTGTATCCACTGATTAAAACCTGTTTGTGACTCCCTATTATCTAAAATATAAATTTCTTCTTCCTTATACTTCCATAAACATTCTTAGTAATGCAGCTTTATTTACCACTTCAATCTCATTCATTCACTCATTCAACAAATACTTATTTAGCACTGCCTTCTGCCAGGTACTGCTCTAAGTCCTGAGGACATGATGATGAACAAGAGACATATTCCCTGCCATCACTAGGGCTTGCATTATAGTGTGGGAGAGACGCAGTCATCAAATAAAATGTAAATTTGTACTACAATTTATGCTGGTGATAGATGTTATGAGGAAAAACTAAATCGTATTATATATATCTAAGGAATAATCTTTGTTTTTTAAAAAAACTAAAATACTGGTGAAAACTCTTTATGGTGAGGAAACATTTGTGCTGAGACCCACATGAACTGAGGGAGTGAGCTGTGTGAATATAGGAGAGAAGAGATAACAGCTTTTCTCATAGTTGAAGCTGCCTTCACCATCACTGCTTGTATTAGTCAGGGTTCTGCAGAGAGACAGAATCAATAGGATATGCTATAAATATATGAAGGATTTATTAGGGGAATTAACTCACATGATTGTGAAGAAAAGTCCCACGATAGGCCGTCTGCAAACTGGATGCTGGTAGCGTGGCTCAGTCCAAGTCCAAAGGCCTCAAAACTAGGGAAGCCTATGGTGTCCTTGGTGTAAGTCCTGGAACGCAAAAGCTGAAGAGTCTCTAGCTCTGATATCGACAGGAGAGAAGAGTGTATCCCAGCTCCAGCAGATAGAGAGAGAGATTTGTCTTTTTTCTCTGTGCTCTCTCTGGGCCCCCAGCTGATTGGATGATTCCCGCCACATTGAGGATGTGTCTTTCCCACCCAATCCACTCAGGCTCTTGTGCTAATCTCTGCTGGAAACATCCTCATGGACACACCTAAAAAGATTGCTATACCAGGTTTTGTGGCATCCCTTAATCTAATCAAGTTAACACCTAGAATTAACCTTCACACTCCTTGATATTCTGACATCATTTGTACTTGTTATTGCAGGTGTCCTGAACTATTTCAGGTTATGGTAACATATTATGAGAGGTTATATGCCGCCAATTTTTTAAATAGGATGTTTTGTCTTGCTGCAACACCCATTCAGCACCTATTTTAACTGAAAATCTTATATTCAATCTTAAATGTATGTACCCATGTGACTGCCAGCATCTAGACAAAAAATGAACAACAGCAAAGGTGACCCACTGCAGTTACTAACGTACCAAGGTTACCATTATCTTGACTTTCTTTGCCATGGATTAGTTTTCCTGTTGTTGAACTTCAGATGAATGGAAAAATACAGCATTCACTCTTTTGGTCCTTTTTTTTGCTAAAGAGTAACTTTCTGAGTTTTCTATGTTATTTTGTGTGGTGTTGGTGTATTCATTCTCATTGATATTTGGTCCTATATATGAATTTGTAACTAGGATTTTTGGATCAAATATTTCATGCTGATGAGGGAGAATATATCACGATTTTCTTTTCTTGTCTGCTTTTGTCTGATTCTAGTATTAGGGTTAAAATAGCCTTGTAAAATAATGTGAGTAACTTCCTTTCTTTTTCAATTTTCCAAAACTTACATTCTATTCTATAGCATGAAGATCTGCTGGGTTAAAATGATGACTGAGTAACAGAAAGCTATTGATAAGACATATATTCTAATTAGAGATAATTCTGTGCTTTTATTTGGCATACCACAGAGGATAATCTGATTCAAACTTTACGAGTGTTCATTTGCATGTTAAATGAAATAAGCCAGGCACAGAAAGAAAAATACTGTGTTCTCATTCATAACTGGGAACTAAATAAATAAAGAAACAAAAATGGTAATAATAAGTTGAACTTTCAGAAGGAGAGAACTGTGGTTACTACAGACAGGAAAAGGAAAGAGGGAAGGATAATGAGAGGTTGGTTAATGGACAAAAACCAGCTAGGTAGGAAAACTAAGTTCTACTGGTGTAGAGTTGAGCTAAACATCTGTAAGTAAAAATAATTTGCTTCATGTTATCAAATGGCTAGAAGAAAGCAGATTGAATGTTCTCATCACAAAGAAATGATTAAATTTTTATAATAATGAAATGCCAATTAACCTGATTTGATCATCACACACTATATACCAGTATTGATATTCAACTCTGTACCTCACAACAAGTATGTATAATGCATAACCACTTTTTCATTTGGTAGGAGATTGTATAAAAATTACTACACTTAAAATTAATTAGTACAATTTTTCTGAACCTTTGATATTTTACTTTACACAATCATTTCTCAAGGTTGCTTGTAATGCTAAGGAAATATTGATGTCAACAATGCATTTTTGTTGATTACGTACTTTTTTTTTTCTCAAAGGAACAACTAAAAAATCTTAGGAAAAAAAATCTTGCAAATATTCTCAGCCACCTATAAAATAAATAACCTGATGACCTTCAGTTGAATTTTCATAGGTTTTTGGAATTGTCAGAGTTGACTTTTAAATATTTGGCCTATCTTAAGAAACTTATTTCATTCAGCTACTATAATTTCAAATATTTTTTTATATTTGGCAAAAGTCATTAAAAAAACAGGAAAATTTACATTTTTTTACTCACAATTCAACGCATTTGTCATTTCAATTTTATTTTATCTTTCAAAGGCTTTGCATTTAGACTATTGCATGATTGGATGAAAGAAATAAAACATAAAACAAGACATGTTCCTGGTATAGCCTTTTAATAAATAAAAGTTTCATAGTCATAACGCACACAAAATAAAAGCCCAAATAATAGATAGTTAGGCATTGCCTGATATCTGTACATTATTTTAAAATAATTTCATTCTTATTTGTGTTTCTGAATTAATGCCTTAATATAATTATTTGGTTTATTTTTAGTATTGCTTAATGGTAAAATTTCAGGTTTCTTAAGCTTTTTTCTTTTACAGCTCCTTATTTTTTTTTTTCTTCAATGAAATATTTTTAATTTGATAGGAAATTCCAGATTATTGTACATCTTGCATTTCTGGGATTTTTTTTTTTTAATTTTATTTTGTCAATATACAATGTGGTTGATTATTGCTGCCCATTACCGAAACCTCCCTCCCTCCTCTCCTCCTCCCACGTGACAATGTCCTTTCTGTTTGCTTGTCGTATCAACTTCAAGGAATTGTAGTTGTTATGTCTTCCTCCCCCCACCTCCGGTTTTCTTTTGTGTGTTTGTGTGTGAATTCATTTATTTGTTTTTAGATCCCACCAATAAGTGAGAACATGTGGTGTTGGTGTTTCTCTTTCTGTGCCTGACTGGTTTCACTTAATATAATTCTCTCAAGGTCCATCCATGTTGTTCCAAATGGTAGTATTTCATTCGTTTTTATTTCCTTTTTTTTTTTTTTTGTCTTTTTTCATGTCCGGCAATGGATCGCAACCCTCAGTGTCGCGCCCGTACCGGACCGGGACCGGCAGCGGGATCGCAACCCTCGGTGTTGCTCCCGCACCTCTCTCAGCCAGTGAGCGGGAACCAGTCTGTATGTGGGATCCGAACCCTCGGTGGGAGCGCCACCGCTCTCCCAAGCGAACATGCGCCACCGGGCCGGCCCTTCATTCGTTTTTATA
>NW_007741990.1:7087-7595 GCF_000696425.1 Galeopterus variegatus
AAAAAACAGGGACGGATACCTGAGTCCATAATGATTTTAAAAATAAGTAAACACATATCCTAAAGGTACGAGGTAGAGTAGTATCACCTCTGGCAGAAGGAGGTAGGTTAGAAGGTATTGGAGTGATAAGATGCATTTTCCAATGGGCCAAGTGGATCTATGGAACAGAGCCAGAGTTCAGCCATGATCAAGGAGACTTCATCCCAGAGGCAAGCTGCTACAGTGTGCTTGCCCGTGTACCTGGGTGTGTGTGCATGCATGTTCTAGGAAATTGTTCTTGGAACTTCAGGAGAGAAAACATTTTTAAATATAGCTTCTATATTTCTTCTATATCCAGAGTGAACAAATATTAGATTACACCTACACTCTTCTCTAATTCCTTTCTTCATTGATCCTAACTTTGCACAATTCCAAAATCATGCCTTGTAATAGGGAGGAAGTGTGGTGGGTGAAAAAGAAGAATCCTGACATTTCTTCTGCCAGGAGCTCAGTTGAGCTTGGAGGGGGG
>NW_007741990.1:9204-12164 GCF_000696425.1 Galeopterus variegatus
GGGGCCCTTGAACAAGATTCAACTAGTGATATCATTGAAGTTCTGCAAGAAAAACACAAAACCAGAGACCAATCCAACTGCTACTATGAGACTCTGTGAACTTCCTACTGCATCCAGTCAGTGTCTTGGGCTGGAAAGAAAACTGAGCAATCATTTTTGAATGGGGTAGAGAGGGGTTTGATGATAACTGGGCTAAAGAACTGATTTAAATAGGAAAACACCAATCTACTTTAAACTGGCATGAGTAAAAAAATTGTTAGTGTTCTATCAACAACAATGGGAATGAGCTCTCTCATGATCAGTTTGAGCTGTAATAAATAATATAAAAGCTAAATATTTTTGTATACTTGATTTAAAAAGTGAACATTTGAATTTGACTCAAAGTATAATAAACAAGTCAAGAAATTATCATTGAATCACACAATAAAAATTGTATAAGCCCTGAGAATACGTAAATAGTAGAAGATACAAAAATTGGGGAATAAAATGGGACAGAATCTGGAATGCTAATGAGGGATTATCTCAGTTTTTTACATGATAGTACATTACATTCTATAGTTAAAATACATAGTTTGAAATAAGGGAAACAACATGACTCCAGGTTCCTGATTGTTTTTCAATTTTTTCTCTTTGCTTAAAGGATTCAAGAAACCAGCATCACTTAAGGAAAAGAATCAGTCATTTGTTTCAGGAATTCCTCTGTTCAGTTCTTATGTTACCATTAAAGAAAAGTAAAATATAATAAAATATTTTTTACATATGAATATGTATGTGGTGCTGACCACGTGTTCACAAAAATACACATACACACACGTGTATACATATGCATGCATATCTGTAATTTTCTTTTTGCATACAATTATGCACATAATCACAAGTGAGAAGAATGTGTTAGTTAAATTCTTTAAACTCTTTNCAGTTACTTCCACAGGTTATTAACCACAATCCTGAAGATCATTATTTCCAGCACATTACTGAAAATGATAATTCTGGCAGTTCATTTTAACTCATGTTTATTCAAGGAAAGACCACTTACTCTCAAGGACATTCTAACAATGGCAATTTAACAGGAATTGCATTTTTTATAATTTTATACCTTATTGAAGTAAAATTGATTAGAAACCTTCATTTGATCTATATCATTCTTTAATTGTTCAGCTAATATAATATTTAGGAATGTAGCCATGAAAATAATCACCTGTCTGCATACGAAGATACTTCAAAAAGTTCATGGAAAGATTCATATTATCTTCAATTCTATTTTTCCATGAACTTTTGAAGTACCTTCGTATATACCTGAGGTGAAAAAAAGAAAGAAAGAAAGAAAGAAATTTGAAAAATAAATATAACATGTATTGTTTCTCTTCTGTTTTTATTATTCCTTCATAGACGCTTGTATTGGGAAAAAGGGGGCAGGGAATTTTACACAAACTCTCTACCCAAGTTATTGTAGCCTTCTGATGTGAGATGGGACAGAGAGAGAGAGTGACCCAGCTCATAGTTCAAGGGCAACAACTAGCAGATGAGTATGGAGCCTTTCCAGTTTTACGATAGACACAATTTTCTTACCTAGACCAATTATTCTGAACAAATATTTTCAAGATTAATTTATTTTAGTTCTTATCTCTGTATGGTATAAACAGGTTTGGATTATAAATTTTAAATATGAATTTAAAGGAAAGTGTCTTAGAAGTACTGGAATACTTGAGAATTCATATAAAGTGCTATACAGCTAATTATATACAACGTATTTCAGAATGTTCATGAGAAAATGGATTAGCCCATCCTCTGCCATGCTGTGAAAAGATAGCCTGCTTTTGGTGCTCTGATATCTTTTCAGCAAATAAGAGGTTCAACTGCATAAAACACACGCAACATTTTAGATCCCAGAAGATTTCTTCAAGTCAGGCGCAGCCTGATTCACTGTGACAGCTTCTCTGAAGTTGTATCCTTTAAGAAGCAATCATTGTCATCTGGGGCCTTTCCGGGTGAAAAGGCAAAACAGAAACAATGGAGCGAGACCGTACCACTGACAGCAAAAGAAGTGCGACAGGTCTCAAGAGCAATGCGGTGAAAACTTTGAAGTGTATTTGACTTTTAGTTGATCTCTTTATTTTCTCCACTTTCTTGGGTAAATAGCAAATACAACAAACTATCTTCAAAATTTGAGACCCAATATGAGATAAACTTCATATTCAATATGTCAGGCTTCCAAGCTGTCTTTATACATATGAATGGAAATTATTAGACTTTGGATGAAAAAACTCTTGACAGAACAAAAAAGGACCATGATCTAATATCAGAATAAAGTTAACAAATGTCATTGAGTGAGATGATTGGTGATGAGTGAAGGTCATGCCTAGTTTACTTTTCACAGTTGACAGATCAAAATTGCTCCTTCATTTGGGATAAAGATTGAATGTGGTTACTTTGGCCTTGGAAAATCCTTTCACATAATATGAAGTCTCTCTGGGGTCTGCTGTTTCTAAGGCACATGAATTGTCAGGACAAGTGTCAGGCAGCCAAAGCAGAGTGGGAATAAAATTAAAGGTTACATCTCGGTTTAAATGACTTTTTCAAATACAGGATTAAATAATGAGGAAAATGCAGTCATAACAGAGCTTCCATGATTATGTCACAGTATACTCATGAATAGTACATCGTATAGTACAGGGATACATAGAAAGATAAATGGATATGATGTCATAGAATGATGGACTCATGAAATTGGAAGGCACTAAAGGATCATCGTGCCCAACTGTCTATCTGATTCATGAATAATCCTCTTCCCTGACAGATGGTCATCCAGTCCATAGTTGGAAGCCACCATTGATGGTGGCTTCGCTGGCCTTCCTGTAGCTGTGCCATAGCTCTATCAGAAAGCCCTTTCTCGGGCCGCCCCGGTGGCGCACTGGAGAGTGCGCCGCTTGGGAGTGCGGCAGCGCTCCCGCTGAGGGTTT
>NW_007741990.1:12931-19866 GCF_000696425.1 Galeopterus variegatus
AGAACAAACTAAATCTTTCCACCATCTAAGATTCCTCAGCTATTTAAAGATGGCTACCTCACGTCTACCGTCACCACCACACCTCCAGGTCTCCCCTCAAATATTCTTCACGGGTATGGCGTTCAATCTTCTCACTATTCTGGTGGGGCTCTCTACTCGCAATCCAATTTGCCTATGTCCCTCTAAAAATACAGACCTAATAGAGAACTCCAGGTATAACCTTCCCAGGGCAGAGACAATCTTGTTCCGCGTGCTATTCCTCCCTTAATCAGCTAAGAGCTCATCAGCACTTTCAGTAGCCACTACCATTTGAGCAACATTTCTCCAACCTAGAATACCTGATGTTTACTAAGTAAGTACTTCATGCTTTATAAACTGCCTTCATCTCTTTATCTCTCTCATTTGACTTTGACAACAACTTACAATAAAGGTATTATTTTCATTGTTTTCATATAAAGAGACTAAGACTTTCAGAGGTTAGGTAAATTTTCCTAGACCACATAAATAAGATGCAAAGCCAGGAGCCAAACCCAGGTCCTCTCACCATAAGTCATATACTTTTGTGACTATATTATTCTGCTTTAGGCTCTTTGATTTTGTTCTTCCAGTTTAGGAACTACATCCTGGCACAAAATGAGGACAGCATGACATGCTAAGTCATGTCACCTCCTTTTCAAAATGGTCACAGTCATCCTCTTAATTATCCACTCCAGATCCTTGCCTATATTTGACTCAGTTGTCTGTTGTTTGTGGCCTAATTCTTTAATTTAAAATTCAAGATTACATTTTCAATATTCCAGGCTTCTGACACCTTCCCTGGGCTTCAAAATTGTCTAGAATTTACCAGCTCTTACTCACGTTCCTTTAGAATTCGGATCACGTGATGTACTTGCTATTACTAAAGGCTTTAAAACGTCCATATATGTTATCATTTGCTTTATGCCTCCATCCAAAACATTGAATTTTTTTTAACTGAAAAGACTGGGCTGAGACCAGAGTCTGAGGGCACTTAGAGACCTCTGTGACTTTCCTCCAGCTCAGTAGAAGGTCATGCCTCCCCAGGAGGCATATCAGAATTCCCATGGTTGGGAACTGGAGAATGTGTAGGGTTGAAAACGCATCTTCAATATCATAATATAACTTTATATCGAAAAAAATAATTAGTTTCCCATTACAAACTGTAGGAACTTCAGGAGTTTTCAAGTTTATTTTTTAGGGCTAAGGATTTTGAATGTTTAAGACATATCACCTGAGTTACTAATATTCCGTAAATCAGGATCCTTGAATACAACTGTGCAGTTAGCTACAAATCCAGTTTACTTTTCCACACAGTGTATGTTTTTTGGTTTGGGGTTTTTTGTTGTTGTTGTTGTTGTTGTTTTATTTTTTCCTTGTCAATGGGATTTTGCCACATGCTTTGCTAAAGTCCAGATACCTCATGTCTATTGCCTTTCTCTGATCTCCTGCTTCCCCTTGAAACACTTTCTTCATTTGGTGTCCAGGAAGCCAGACCCACTTAGGTTTTCCCTCTTATGTTGATGGCTACTTCTTCTCCAGTTTCTCTTCATTTCCTTGACATCTGAACTTTGATGTATCTGAGAACTCAGTTCTTGGACTCTTCGTTTTTCTAGCCACATCTCCTCGTCCATGTTCGCATCCAGACTTGTGACTTCTGGAGCATCTGTGTGCTGATGCCTGAGCCCAGCTCGCCCCCTGACCACCACGCCTCAACAACTGCCTGTCTGGCAAGTCCATTTGAATGTAACATGTCAAATGCTGAGCTTCTGACAACTGCTGCACCCCCACCAGAAACTAGCTTCTCCTGCAGCCTCCCTGTCTCAAAAAGTAAAAACTGTTCTTCCATCCCTTCAGGCTAGAAACCATGGTGTTATATTGACTCCTCCCTTTACCTCACATTCCACACCCCATATGTCAGCAAATCCTGCAGCACTAACATCAAATATACTCAGAACCTGATTGCTTTTCAGCATTTCCTCTGCCACAATCCAGGTACCTTCCAGTAGTATCTTTCACCCACACCCACCCTTGCCCCCACCCGACCCTCAGTCAGAGTGACCCTGAAAGCATAACTAAGGTCTCACTGACTGACTCCTCATTACTCATTACTCAAAAACCACCTCACTCTGAGTTAAAACCAAAGTTCTGCAATGTTCTAGAAGACCCAACATAGCCTGGCCCTAAGGTACACTTTTTACTTCACCTCCTACTTTTTCCAACTTTGTTCATTCCACTCCAGCCACCAGAAGCCTGCTGTGTCTCAGGTATTCCCACCTCGGAGCCTCTCACTTGCTAGCCCCTCAGCCTGGGACGCTCTTCTCCTGGAAGGATGGTGACACCCTCACCTCCCATGGGAGCGCCCTCATTTCTTTTTAGTCTTTCCCTCACAGGCACCTTCCCAGTGAGACATTGCTTGGCCACGCTATCTAAAATTGCAACTGCTTGCATGAACACAACACAAATCCCTCTACCCTGCTTAAGTTTTAGATTTTATCAATAGGTAGCATACTATATTTTACATGTTTATCCTGTCAGTTGTCCAAAACAACCACTGAAATGTAAATTCCAAGAGGGCAGGGATTCTTACTCTTTTGTTCACTGCTGTATCCCTAGAGCCTACAATAGCACCTGGCACACAATAGGTGCTAAGAACACTTTTATCATTTGGTTTTCTTGAATGAATGAATGAATGAATGAATGAATGAATGAATGAATAATCTTTCAATCTATCCTCTGTCAAAGAAAGAAATTAGATTGGTGGTGGTGACTTGGGTAAGTCATGGGAAGTCCCAGTGACCAATGCTTCACCATTTCCCAAATCACTTCTCTGATAATCTGTTCTAGAATGCTGCCTGGAACTTCAGACCATGGGTCTCGTCTGGGGATGCCTGACCAGTGCTCTCATGCACCCTATACTTCCCTTCTTGAACTTCTTGGTGTTGCTTTCTCTCTGATCTGCACCCCCCACTGACTGCACACTCCCAGAAGGGGAGGACAGTGTCATTTGGTTCACTGGTGCAGCCCCAGCCCTCAGCTCAGTGCCTGGGACCCAGTAAATTCTCCATAAATACTTGTTATACATTGTGGCATCAATGAACCTACTTTCATGCCCTATTTTTAAAGATCAGAATTCTGCTTGCTCATCTCTGATCCTCAAACAGCTCTAACCGTTGTCCAGCAACTTCATTCTCCAGTTTTACAGAATCTGAAAGATACTGGCCAGAACTCTTCAGCCAATTTAGAATACATAGGTCCTGCCTTCTTCTACTTTGGCTTTAGTTTCCTCAATATTTTTCCCACCTGAAGATCATTGAACTAGACAGAAAAGACAAAAGCAAAATACCAGTAAAACTGTCCTCTGTTTCTCGTTCACATGTCCACAGTATGCTGCGCACTCCAAGCTGCTGGCCTGGCCTGACTGGTGCTTCCCTCTCTCCCAACCCTTTTTTAACTTCTTTTTTGTGGTTTCTAGAATGTTCTAAAAGCCTCAGCTTATAGTTTTTGTTTTTTTGTTTTCTGGGTTTTTGTTTTTAAATTAGGTCACTAATTTGGTCTATTTGTAGTACTTTTCTTCCTCTGAGGATAAATGCAGCTGCATGGTAAAAATTACATTTATGAGAGCTACCTGGCTCTAAGCCATATTCTACACTTCTTCAGTTTACACAGTGCTTAGGCTCCTCAAATGTGGCAAGTAATTAAAAGATTTTTTACATCAGAACGAATATTCTTAACAAAAATAAATAAAAACAAGATATATCATAAACAAAAACTTCCCAAAAAGTTTGAAAAAGATGTCAGTCAGGATTAGTTGGCATTTTGTTTTTGGGGTTTTGAGTTTTGGGTTTTTGTTTTGCCATTATATTAATAAAAAGAAAAAATAAAGTTTATTTAAAAGTGGATATATAAAAGAATTATTAATGAAAACGGTTAAAGTCACTGATAACAACCAATTATTATATCTGTACATATCTCTTTTTAGGGTACAGCTAGATCCGTATTATGATGTTTCAAATTCAGAACATCCAAAATGATGTAGTTTAGTAATACTAATTCTTTTAAATATATGTTTAATCATTTAAATAGAATGTTTTTTGAGCCTGCCAAATTTATTCAAGATACATTTGCTACCACCCACAGATAAAAGTTATAGATGATTTGGATTTGGACCTGTCCACATACAAGCGCATGGCAGATAGGAAGCCACTGTCCACATACAAGTGAATGGCAGATCATCAATGAATCACTCCTACCAAGGGCACAGTCACCCTCCTGGAGGTCAGGCACTGCTGGCCATTCTAGCGATCTCTCATTTCAGCAGTCTTCAAGCTGTCTTTCTCACATATCCCTAAAAATCTTAGAAAAATTATGTAACCCCTTACACATTTTAAGTTGAAATCTAAAATGTTCATCATACATTTGAAAGTATATTTTTAATAGTAGGTAGAAAATCTTAAAGATCTTATAAGCTGAAATATGATGAAGATTGACTGTTATCAGAGTGAATAGTTCATTCTACAATGTGATAAAATAGGCTTTTGCTACCTTATGCAATAACATACCAAATACAAAAGAAATCATATATAACTTTTATCTATGCATATTAGCATATGTATCTTGAAAACTTTTGCAGTCCCAGAAAACCTTCTATTTAAAAGATTAAACACATTTGAAAGAGTCAGTATTATTAACCAATACCATTTTGGATGCTCTGAATTCAGAGCATCCTAATACAGATGGAGCTCTACCCTAAACAGAAAATACTGTGTGGACAGAACAGGGAAAAATAGAAAGCCTCTCCTATTTGAGATACTTTGATTAATCATTAAAGGCAGCGTCTCCACCACATTATTTCTAATTATTACTTTGTTAGGTCACAGAGATTTTACACTCTGGGACAATGCACCAGTGTAAGGATTCTACTGAGGGGTAAATGTGAATGCAGGTGAGTTCTCAGGGAATGTTAAAAAATAAATATAGTTGGAAGAAAGGTAAGGATAGGAAATTGATTTTTTAAAAATCACCAGTACATATTGTACCCCTTGGAAAGTCAACATCCACCCCCAAGGATACACACACGCTTGAAGGCTGCTGTCCTGGGTTAGTTCTCAAAATGAAGAGTGCCCAGGGCCCACAGCTACTGGTCCTCCCACCTCAGAGATGGCCTTCCTGGTCTGAAAGATGACCAGAGTGCAGGCCTATGGACACGGCCTCTCTCATGTAAAATGTTATATTTTAAGTCCCCCTTTAAAAGGAAACCACTGAAGAGAAGACCAATTTTAAGGGCTAGAGCCAAGAGAGTTGGGTTGACCCAAATCATTTGCTTGGGAGAAATTTAGCGACCTTGTGACCTGAATGGTTCAGATTTCAAATACTATGACCCATTGTTCCCATAAGAAATCTTACACTTTTCATAAAGGTAATCCAACTTTTGACTGAGTAACCACCTGTTCTCATAGGACAACCTAGAGTTTTTTCACTTTGAAATGGCAGAGCCATCAAAAACAACAGCTTCAGAGTTTTTTCTAAAGTAAAGCATACACTTATTATCCGATCAAGCAATTCTACTCTTACTTACCCAAAGAATTTTTTTAAATTTGTACACAAATGTTTATAGAAGCTTTATTCATAACAGCCAAAATGCAGAAACAATGCAAATGTCCATCAACAGGCAAGTGGATAAACAGTTTGTGGTATGTCGACAACAGAGTACTATTCAGCAATAAAAAGGAATAAGCTATTGACACATGCACCCAAATAGATGAATCTCCAAAATATTAAGCTGACCAAAAGAAGCCAGACACAAAAAGAGTAAATACTGAATAATTTCATTTCTTTTCTAGAAAAGACTACTTTAGTCTACGGTAATAGAAAGCAGGTCAGTTGCCTGGGGCCTGGAGTGGGAGGGCATGAAGAAGACTTGGGAAATGACAGAAATGTTCTGTACCTTAATTGTGAATGAACATATTTGTCAAAATAGTATGCATGTGTTAAATTCTCTTTGTAAGTAAATTGCATCACAAAAAGGGTGATTTTTTTAAAGTCCATATGCCTTTATCCAAGATGCCAAAATCCAAAAGCTCTGAAATTCAAAAGTTTTTGTAAGTGCAACACCTGTCCAAGCCTAATGTGAAATTATTTATAGTCTACCTTTATCCTATTAAGTGATAATATCCATTCCTTAAACTGTAAATAATTACAGAGCATTTCCTCAGACCTTGCTGGGGGTATACATGTTATACAGTAATAGATGTATAACTACATCTATTACTGAATGACCTTTCCAAAACGGGAAATATTCTGAATTCCAAAACAGGCCTCACCTCAAGGTTTTGGATAAAAAATAGTGGATTGCTTTCCTTGTCATATGAAAAAGAAAGGAGAGAGAGAGAGAGAAAAGAAGGAAGGAAAGAAGGAGAAAGAGAGGAAGGAAAGCGAAGGAAAGGAAGAGGGTTTTCCTGGTCCTCCTGCTGCCAGTACAAACCGCTCATAACCAATCTGCTTGCCAAGTGTTTCCCTCCTGGCCCTTATGCAGGAATGGCGCCTGCTCTGGTCTCTGGTGACAGCCATTAGATGGGTTCTCCCAGCGCTCTCCTCTCTGCTTGAATAACTACAATTTTATCTAATTGGTCAGACTTCTTTAAAAGATTCTGAGGTCTTCCTTTGTAGAACTGGGTTCCAAGAGCAGGCATTACTGGGCCCCTTTATCATTCCCATCTCAGAATTTCAAGAACCTGGGGGAGAAAAGGGGAAAACAGATGAAAGAAAAACTATTTTGAGAATTTGCCAAATAGTGAGTTTTTTCACACCCCCTCTTCCCCCAGCTGTTCTACAGAGGATTGGTTCAAATCTAAAAACTTCAAAACTCTCTCAGTATCTATTTTCCCTCTTTCCCCTACAACACCCCCACCCCCCACCCC
>NW_007741990.1:20081-20900 GCF_000696425.1 Galeopterus variegatus
CAACACCCCCACCCCCCACCCCCACCCCCATCATAGAGAAGTGGAGAAAAGATCCGTATTTCCTTGCAGGGCCTTGGAATTAATTTAAAGCAAATAGTTCCTCTAAAATGTTTCAATCCACAAAATGAGATTGTTTTTCAAGCTTTATTTTACTTATTCTATTTCCAACATGGTCTAGTTGCAGCCCCGTATGTAAACTATTGTGAGCATATTAAATTAGAAACACATTTTTTATTGTTATCTTTACCTCTCCAACTTTTAGTCTTCCCTAAAATATCTTGTGACCTCTGTGGTACCGCAACCCTGTCACATGAATTTTATGTCCCTTCTTTCTTAATCAGCTATGGTTACGGAGCAGCAATTACGTGCGGAATAGGGAAAACTCAGTACTTTCTCTAAGAAAGGGTTAAATAGTCAAATATTGGATCAGATCCCTAACACATTTGGACTAATTGGATTTGAGACTAAAAATAAATTACTCAATGGGTTAAAATGAGGTAATGGTGAAAAAACTGCTTGAAGAACTACAAAAAATGCCAGAGCTTTACCACAAATAGGTAAGAGCATCTTGCAAAGGGAAAAGAAAATAGGTGTGTTTCTCAACTTGTTGAGGACACTTCAGGATGCTGTGATTTAGGACAACAATATTGGCCTTCAGTGCTTACAGTATGGGGCAAGCAATTTTACAAAATAGAAACGTATTCCTACTCTTGAGGAATTTGCCATCCTCTTTAGCATTCTGCTCTAAATCTAGAGTTGTCTTTTTTCCTATGAAATGGCCTCAGCAAATAAAAGAAGTGTGTTTTGGGGTAGGGAGAC
>NW_007741990.1:22335-23267 GCF_000696425.1 Galeopterus variegatus
GCTTAGAAAGGTATTGGCACATAATTTTTTCAATAATTAAAAAAATCAACTAAGAATTACCACCACAACTCGGCAAGCAATGGAGCCAGCTGCCTGGGCCCTGAGATAGGAGCCGAGGGTCAGCCCTGCCCCCTGCCCCCCCTCCCTGCAACAACATCTTAGAAAGTTCTTATTAGCCACGTGTGCTTCTTTGTGGTATGTGGCTTATCTGCTCATGTCCTTCAGCAAATTTCTGCTTAGACTTTTCTAATTCATTTTTAAGAGTTCCTTTTGCATTAAGGATGTAAATCTTTGAGTGTTAAATTTGTCTCTTATCAATTGACTTTAAATTTAATTTGTGATGTTTTCCTTCATTTCTATGTTGATAAAATAATTTTCTATCTGAATATTAAATAAAAAAAATTCACAGTATAGCTGTTTGTCAAGTAAGATTATGATACACAATGTGTTTCACACAGTGAACCGGTGTTGCTCTTCAACCTGGGCCAACCTCCTACTTATAAAACAAAAAATTATCTAGCATTATTGATTTGGAGAGCCTATTTGTTCTGAGATTTCTCCAAATTGCCACTATTTGTGAAAGATGAGTCGTGTCGTGACTGTCTCGAACAAAGAGGAAGAGAGAGCTTCGATAGCCATCTTTTCCCTTCTGTTTACCAAATAGACTTGCACTGGCAGAAACAGTCTGAAATACTGCAAATTAGACAATAATTGCATTAAGAGGATCTGTCATTATATCATAGTATTATGCATTAATTTGATTCAACAACTGCTTGTAAACTAATATATCTCTGGCCTTTATTTACCAAATGAAGAATCCTTAAAGGTTTTGATTAGATGTAAGCAAATGAGAAAGATAAGGAACTCTTGCATGGAAATGCTGAAATTAAGCAACTATTCTGTTGATCCTCAGGTCATGTTTTTAAGTAAAA
>NW_007741991.1:0-23266 GCF_000696425.1 Galeopterus variegatus
AAAAAAAAAAAAAAAAAAAAAAAAAAGAAGAAGAAGAAGAAGAAGACGAAAGAAAGCATGGCAGCCACAATCTGGACTTTAAGTCATCTTTCCAGGTGGCCTATGAGATATCGGTCATATTCTGGGGTTCCATAAGGTGGCTGTTAAAATGACCCTCTTCTATTACAACTAATCACTGCATGACCAGTGTCTCATTCAGCTGTGCCTCGGCCTTGCTTGCAGGCTTGTGTTCTGCTGCTTCCATGACTTGCTGGAACATAGAAATTTCTGCCAGTTGGGCTAGAGTTACAGCTGTCTCACTGGCCTGGGCAGCCACCCCTGTTCTGGGGTCTGTTTGCTTCCATGATATTCCACCCTCCAAAAGGAGGCGGCAAGGCCACATTAGCTGGGGCTCACTAACGGTTATATATTCTCAAACAGTTTAAGAATCAGGTTTTATTTTTTATTCCTTACTTTGTCATGAACCAATTCTTTCATAAACAAAAATGAAATAAAGAAAGTGAAATATACAAAAGATAAGCCTATTTTTGTTATTATATCTGGATTATCACACATAAAATTATTCTGTCAAATTATAAACATTTGTTAATGCTTCCTCTTAATACCTGTACGTATCTCAGTGAGGACTGTGCAGACACAGAGGCCACCATCCATGGTCCCCACCTTGACTGGCACAAATACAGCTCTCCATTTTGGGCCTGGAGGTATCTTTTCTGATCAATGATAGCGTGGAAAAGAAATCACATAAACTATCAAGAGGAAAGTAATATCTCTAGATTTCTTTCCACATACTCAGTATTAGTTATGATTCTCCAAGCATTACACTCACTCCCCAGCCACACACACACACACATACACACAAATGATTTTGAAATTATAAACTGGGAAAATTATTGAAACCCTGGGAGCCTCACTCACTTCATCTGTAAAATGGGATTAAACATTGTGTCTATGAAAATTTATAAGTACATGAGGATTTCATAACATCTGTGGAGTGTCTGGCATGTCATAGGTGATTGAGAGTGGAGGCTGTGACTATGACTATGAAGACACAGGCTGGGGGAGAAATGAGTGAGGGGTGAAGGGACTTGCAGTCCATTTCAGGAAATAGGTTTACAAAAGCAAGAAAAATGAGAACTACTTGGCATGTCTTTGGGTCTTTATCATGGAGCTCTAAGTTCTTGCTAAGTGATCTAATTAATCTTGCCCATACTTACAGAGATGTCATGTGCTCAAGCATAGTGTCAGCAACTGGATCAGTAACTACAAAGAGCCTCACCACTTCTGTGACTCAGACACCTATCTCCTAGACTGCTTTACCACTTGAGAGTTAAATGAGTCTCTTGTATTTATGATTTTTAAAGCACTAGTAGATCCTGGAGGATTAAATGCACTATAAGAACGCCTAGATTGCAGTAATAATATCATGGCTTATCCTTGCAATGTTAAATACTCCAACATACAGGATTTTCAGTATGATCTAAGCAAACACATCTTTAAGCTTTATTTCTTGTTAACTAAAAATGACACAAATTTAAATTAATAACTGATATAGCAATAAAGCTGCTAAAAGATAGGATTCATTGTGCATTAAGCTCTAGATTCTTTATTTAGGCTAGAAGTGATTATGTGATAATAGGATAAATGCTTTGCTAAGTGTATAAAAACCCCAAAACTCTGTATATCACAGAGGACTGTTACATTTGCAGGGCATTAATTTACCTCATTATGCAATAAAATTTTTCTTTTTAAGCTAATCTCAAGGAGAAATCAATTTGCTGAATGAAACACAAGACATGTTAACCTTGGATAAGAATCCACACTTGGCATAAGTTCCATGTCATCCAAATGGCTTTCTCCTGACCTTTAAAAAGAGGAAAGGATTCTAGAGGAATTCTAACACATCTTGGCAAAAATTCAAGCATTCTATTCTACTCACTTAAGACTTTTTTCTTGGAAGAATCATGCCTAATCCTTTACACCTATGGGCAATGAATTGAATACAGATGCTGCTAAAAGTCAAAATAGTTTATCACTATATCAAGAAAATACATTTGAGTGAATAGTTACAATTTAGTAATAACTTTACAAAGCTAGTGATTAAACAAAGAAACAAACAAGAAGTGTATGGTACTGTTTGGGTCGACATATTCCACTTTCAGGTTGTTTGACTACTAAAGAAGATGATCTGCTTCCACTGTAATAGTCTTTGTTTGGATGGCCATAAAATAACCAGAAGTACAGTCTACTTAATTGATCAAGCCAAAAGCCACAGAGTTAGCTCATAGCTCTTTCTTTCCTCCGGCTTCCCCACGTGCAATTCATCACTCTGTCCTGCCAGTTCAGCTGCCAAGCTGCACCTCAAATCCATCCACTTCTCTCTATCTTTACCAAAATCTCAGTCCGAGCCCTCATCTCTTGCTTGAACTATACAACTCCTTCCTAACTGGGCTCGCAGCTTTCTCTTTTACCCTATTATAGTCTATACTGCACATAGCAGCCAGAAGAATATTTTTAAAATGTAAATCAGATCATATCACTCCTCTGCTGATGAAGTCTCTGGTGACACTCTGCTGTATTAGGATAAAATCCATGTCATTCTCTGGGTCCAGTTCACTTCATGTTCTCGCCTCGTACCGTTCTCCCTTTTCTCTATGATCTATCTATGTTGGCTTCTTCCTTTTCTTCAAATACTCCAAAGTTTTTCCCAATTTAGGTCCATCCCACACACTATTTACTTTGCTGGGATACTTTTCTCCAAAATTTTGCAAGGCTGGCTCCCTGTTATCAATCAATGTTTACTTCTCGGAAAAGTCTTCTCTGACCTCCCTACATGATGTGACCATTCCCCATTACTTTCTATCCTATTATTTTCTTTGTGTCACTTACTGTGAGAAAGTATCCTGTACTTTGGCTGGCAAGTTTGTGGTCTATTTCCCTGGACCAGAGGCTCCATGGGAATAGTGAGTGATGGAGTCTGCCTCATTGTTGTCGTACCCTCAGAGTCAGGCCTGTGCCTGGCACTCAGTAAGCCCCCAGTGAATATTTATTGGATTTATTCATTGACTAAAGGGTTTAAATTCTCATAGACCCAGTGCTGGCTGATGAAAGGGTTTCCTGGCCTGTCCAAAATAGAAACATGAAAGGGCAAGTATTCAACCTATTTGCATTGTCTTAACAAGCCCTCATCAAAGAACACTTTACAACAAGCAAATTCATTTAGAAATGATTGGTTTGTTAAGTCCTTTGAACCATCTCTAGAGGCTTATGATTGACAGATGACATTTCATGCACCTTCACGGAGGTGTTCCTACTGTTACTATGTTCTCTCCTGGACTGTTTCAGCAAGATGTGCTACTATTTGCTGTTTTTATTTTCACTCCATAAAGTACATAAATCAAAAAGGATGTTGCTATCACGGATGATAGGCATTTTATCAATTCTTGCTGCCAGCATTAAAAATAATGTTTGGACTGTTCCCTCAGGAGTATATTTAATTCTCCTGATAAATTAATGACTAGCCTTGGCCTCAAGCAGAATAAATGAAACTCCTCTTAATCTAGGCAATTAATGAAATGGGCTTCTATGTATGGTTGATTCAAGATGCTAACAACATAGGCAGTTGACTGCCAGAAACATAGATTATAATACAGAAGGCAACCTGGATGCCTTATAGCCAAATGTATTCAACTTACCTTATAATATTTAAATAAGGATGAAATTGAAAGTTTATATCAAGAAGGTGGTAGGGGAAAGGTATTGCCTCAAGGAAAGATGACACAGGAAATATGAAAAAAGCAAATCACAAAAACCAAACACATCCTAGTTTAAGTTCTTCAAAAGGATTAAGTAGGAGAGAAAATGTTTTAGAATCAATATTTCAATTTTTTCTTAATCAGGAATCCCCTTGAGATACTGTTTTATCTAGGCTTTCATCGGCATTGTCTCCTATCTCTTTATTTGTCTAATACTTCATCTGGGACATTCCTCCAAAGGTCAGTCTTCTTGCCAGAATGATCCACAAAATTTTTAAATGTCAGGGATCAATGACTGAGGGTGTGAGGAGATAGAGGAAGTATATAGGTGCGCTTGGGACTTATCAGCTCAGCAGGGTTGCAGGAGGAACAAGGGAAGGCAGCCTGGAAGAATGGGGGTAGTGAAAAGTGCAGAATGCATGGCTGGCGACATCCAGGGCCAGAGGAAGTCACAGCCTCTCCTAGAGCTGGGTGGAACTTGTCCTTTATGCCTCCTTTGCAATGCAGCTTGGCGAGATGCAGTTCCCACTTATGTAAAGGATAGTGCTAGGAGAAGAGGCAGGAAACCCAGCCAGCACAGAGGAATGACACAGGCCTGGACATTTTCTAGCAAGGACCATGCCGAGTGTGGTGGTGAAATGAAAAGGAAGCAGCCTAAAAGGAGTATCACATAACTGTCATCCTCCTCTCTTGGCCTCTATTTTTCACAACACGTATTTATTTGGTTGTTCTCCAGAACGTCTATTCTCAGGAACCCTCTAAGTATCTATATACTGTTATATCCATCTGATACATTGATCTTCATACTCTAGTTCCTTCTACCCCTCTGGCTTCTCCCTGCCAATTACTCTCCATTTATACGTTTGGATGAATGACCAGTAACTTAGCATTACCTCTTTTAGGTGTCTCTGTATTAACTATTATCAAATCCTTAAGCTAAAGAGATGAGGGAATATGAAAATCTAATGGAACGTAGTAATATAGTCTACTTGGTTTTGTTTACAAATACAGCAGTCATTTTTTAAAAGATCTGTGTTTAGACAACACGAAGCTCAAGTCCATAAAAAAGAACGTGCAAGAAATGTCCATTTCTTTTCTTTAAGTCAAATTTAATAACATTGCCTCCATCCTCAGGGGGAGGTGGGATGGTCAGCCTTAGTCATTCCTATTCCTGCCCCCATTCTCTGACCTGACTACTGATCAATTCAGACGAGAAAATCAAATATATATATGATGCCCAAAAAACAGGGTCACAGCCGCTAGACCCTGGCAATCACAGTGACTGCCAGTATCCTCCTTGCCCAGGCCTGGTGGCAGGTGGATCTGCTGCTTCTTAGGATGTATAAGGTTGGGAAATCTTTGCTGAGTCCAACTGTGCTCTTGCAACTCCATGAGACACAACAATGGAGCAATGCACAGAAAGCCCTGTTCTGGATCTCTCTGGGAGAAATCTCTCCATCTGTCCTCCTTTCTTAAATCATTCCCAGCTGTCCTCTCATCATCCTCAAAATTCCTCAGCAAAACCTCACCAATGAATTCCTTCATTATTATTTTTATTAGTATGAAAGACATAAGATGGTGTTTCTAGCACAGAAACACTAAGCCTAAGATCACCACACAAATCGATGTCTCCATAACATCCAACCGTATGTGCCTGCAGGAATCTAGTGCTGGTTATTAAAGAGGTCTTCCTGCTCTGTGGCTAGGGGCTTGTTGCCAGTGCCAGCTGTCTGCTCTCCTCCAGGCAGGGATAACCTCACCCTGTCATCTGCTAGGGCTAGGCTAGTCCTCCAAGAATAAAGCTGCTTGGCAAAAGATTTAGAACACCCCCAGCCAAAGCTCAACATAGGGGACAGGCTACATGTACCCCTGCAGGGGATCCAAGAGTTCATGGTGTTTTTAGCTGTTTGATAACCTAAGTTAAGCTAATTTGTTAATGGACATATACGTCCTACTCTGATTTCTCTGGAAATCAGCAGAACAGCTCCACTTTGGTGTTTTTCCAATCTACCAGTCCCCCTCCCAACACCCTTCTCCCCACATACATACACAATCCTACCATAGTTTCTTGTCTACCCAAAGCTGCAGGATATGTAAATGTTCTCCTGATATATGTATGTGTGTATATGTGTGTGTGTGTCTGTGTCTGTGTTTGTGTGTTATCATGTAGCTAACTGCATATACCAGGTAAGGGACTATTCCATAGGATGGAACATGATGTTTGCCATTTCATGCACCAAATTATTTATTCCTATAAGTTATTTTTGAGTATGTGACATTGACTTGACTTCTAAACCAAAAGCAAATTCTCTTTCAGTTTACTCTTAATGGAAAATAAAACTATTTCCCAAAGAACCTTATTCATGTCATTAAAATGTAACCTCATATTCTAGTAAGCACTGGTAGGTGGAGGAATGCCTCAGTCCTTCTATCCACGCTCGTGAACCCTGGCACCATGCACTCCATTTGGACAATGATCTCCCTGGGAACCGGGAAGACAAGCCAGTCTGCAAGGATCTCTAAACTTGTCTTTTACTCTGAGTTCCAGCTGGACATTGCAGCCCTTTAGAGAGTCAGTGAGTGTGCTTGGAGGTTTGGCCCTCCTTGTCCTTTTCTTCGTTTTTTCTTCTTCAGTTTCTCTTAGTTCCCCCCGGCCCCTCCTTCTGCCCTGCTGTCTGCAGGCACTGCATCCGGGAGCACCTTGCCCTCTGGCCCTTCCTTTGGCACAGGCAATGGGGAGCCCGAGTAGGAGGCGGAGGGAGGGAAGACAGTGAAGTCAGGATATTTATCCCACCAGCTCCCTCCTTTAAGAGTCCCTTAAAGAGTGGCTGGCTTGTCTCCAACCCCAGTGCCAGGCTTCCTTGCACCAACGTTCCCCATACGACCCTGCTTTGAAGTCCCATTGACTGGTCTCTTCCTTGACCCTCCAGACTGAGGTGCAGTAGCAATTTCTTATTAAACTATGCATAAATCATCCTAATTTGAGTGTGCTGTTTGTTTCCTATGCTTGTCAGTTAATTATCCTCATCTTAGTACCCTGCTGGAGGTAGCCCCTGAGATGAGGAAGAAGAGAAGGGGTTTGTCTCAGGGCGTGAATTTGTTCAGAATGATCAATGTTTGGAATTCCTCAGGTTAATAAGCTTGTGGGATATTTCAGAAAAGCATAAGTCTCCTTCCATTATGATTCTAATCAGATTTAAGCCTAAATTCAGGGGGCAAAGGAAGGGAAAAGGAGAGCAATTCATCCTACGGCATTTAAAAACATTGTACAAATATGTATTAAGCACCTATTATGATGGGTAGGAAGTAGGGACAGAAAATAAACAAACATTGTATACCAGATGGTGACAGGGCTATGGAGAAAAATAAAGTTGGGGTGGAGGTAGAGCCAAGTGCAAAGAGTCAGACTGCCTGTGTGAGACACACTGACCACAGGGGTCCTCACACAGAGGGTGTCCCTTGAGCCAAGACCTGAAGTAGGTGATTTGCGGCGAGTTGGCTGAGAGCGCCCTAAGCCACAGGCTTCTCAACCTAGGGTGGGATTCCTCCTCTCAGGGCCCATTTGTAACTGCGCGGATTTGTGTTTGGTTGTCTCAGTGACTGGGAGGGTGCGATGGGAGGAGAAGGCACTAGTGATGGTCCTTAGTTGATAGAACCAAAGAAACTGAATGTCCTGCGATGCACAGGACAGCCACAGGCAATGCAGACCTGAAGAACGGTCCAACAAGAATGCCAGCAGCATGCCAGTGGTGGGAAGCACTAAGAGAAAACAGTGAGGACAACAGCCTTGAGGCTGGGATACCCCCACATTCGTCGAGCATATTTTTTTCTTAACTCAAAGCACGACTACTGTGGTCCCATGTCCCCGCGTCCCCACATCGTTCCCAGCCAGATCGCAGCACAGTGGCACCAAGGCGATTTGTGCTGTGTGTCTGCCCCTCCTGATGTGCACCTTTTATCCCAGGACCTGGACTCTGTGGACATGCAAAAATTGCTCTCTGCTTACAGAGTTATTTCTTTAAGAAAAAAAGGTGAAGCTCTATAACATAAAATACTGCCAAGAATTTCATTCATTTTGCTGAGAACTCTAGAAGAAATTAGCTAACACTTTTCATAGATAACTCAGACTCAAATCGATCAATTTATGGGCTGTACTTGTGAAGAAATGATGCCTTTTGCATTTTTCCTCTACAGACATATGTTCATAATTTCTTTGAAAATGAATTCATTTGGTATAGTTGTGATACACTTCAAATGCACTCTATAAATGTGTTCTTTCCCATTGTAGTATAAGCTTCCAAAACAGTAGGCTAAAAATATTAGGTGATACTTTGATAAATTTAACTTTTTTAAACAATAAACTTCACTGTGGCTTTAAAATCCATTTCACATAATCCTCCTGTGTGTTTGAGCTACTCTCCTTTCACCCACTAACATCTTACATGCTAGTTAATAATTCTGTTGTTTTACCACCTTTGAAGAAAAACAGTATAGCCAGATAAGCATCACATTTTTATTCTACATTTTATTTTAGTGACCAGGATCCTAGAAGAGGCATCAAAAAAACTGGCCTCCAAGTAAGGTTAGGAGCTCACTGCCTCACAAGGCCCTCCCGCTAGCAAGCCGCGCTGTAATCCAACTCCAGCAAAGGGTTCCAGTAAACAGAGCTACTCTGGTGAACTGGGTCAATGCTTCTTTACCAAGATGAGATAGTTTGTTGTAAACCAGGGAGCAAGGCCAGAACGAAGGCATGAGTTAAGAAGGACCCTGATAGCTTATCTGTAATTTCCTCAGTGAAAGTCAAAGATATTTTCTGTCCTCTGGTAATTCTTTAGTAAATAGCACTTAGATAACTCTTGCAGAACTACTTTTTCAGAGCTATATTCTATCTGATTTCTTTCTTCCAGCCCTGAAGGATGTAACAATACATCTTCTGTAGCACTGAAGAAGGGACAGTCCTGCCTTTGCTCTCTGCATGTTTAACCCATGCTGAATTTATGATCAGTTCCTGAGAGGGGATATTTAACATCTACTGATAGCCTGGGCAACAACGGTTCTGGGCACTCTTAAGCAAACCCTAAGAGACACCTGTGAATCTGCCAATGAATAATTTGGGGCACTTTGGACCTGGAAAACTAAAATATGTCTTAATTTTTCCTCCTTGTGTTGATTATACCCAAGCAGAGATGGTCAGAGGAGCAAAATCCTTTCAGGAACTTAAACTTTCCTATGAGATAGAAATCAGAAAGTTAATGCTTCATTTGCTGAAGAACCTGATTCTTTTACGTGTGGGAGTTCATTCATCCCTGGGATGAAATCCTCAGTGGTTTGCACTGAAATGAGGAGATGCATGGCACAGAGTAGCTCTTTCCACGGTGGCTATGCACCCTCAATGTCCGGCATTTTGAGATTCTAGGCGAGTTTCAATGTTACCAAGGAGAAACTGCTAAGACTTGACACTGTCAGTATCCTAAACATGAGGGCAAACCGTTTTGATGAGGTCAAAAGTTCCTCAATAACATTCCATAATTATCTCCATTTTTGAAGTCCCATTGCAATTAACTCATACACTTATTATGTGCTCATTTCATTCTTTCTTATACCAAGGTTATTGTTGTGCTGGATCTTCTGAATTGGCTCATAAATATCTTGAGTATTTTATCATCTGTTTTTCCACAACATCAGCAGCAGGAGGAAAGTACTGTAGATGCCCATGATAAATGAATTGAAAACTAGCCATACACTCAACCAGCACTGTCATGAAGGGTGATTGTTACTAATAATTTCAAGTAGATGACTTGCAGGAAGAATAACTCGCTTTGGTAAATATAAACTTTGTTGGGTTAATCAGCTTTTAAGTAAAATGCAATACAAAATATTTTTATAAGTAAGGATTATTTTCCTAAGATGCTCACAACAATCTATAACATTATCCATCATCATATACTGGCCAGTCACCCCCCCCCCAAAATTAAATAAATAAATAAATAAATAAATAAATAAATAAATAAATAAATAAATAACCAAAAAACCAAAATCAATCCCTGTACCAGCCATCAAATAAATAAATAAATCATAACAATTATCCATCATCAAAATAAATATGTCTATGGTCCCCGCTAGAATGTTGATCTCACTAGGGCAGGTATTACACCTTCTCTAGACAGAAATTAAATTCATCTATAATATTTATATGTCAGGTCTTTCCATGTGGTAGGTAGTCGGAAAGTGTTGGATTTATTTTTAGAAACTTCTCAGTTTGGTCTTAAATTATCTGAACAATTTCTTTAATTCTCTTCTTTTCTCAATGAAATAAATTCAGACTTTGGGGCCAGTGCATGATCTTTTAAGGGATAAATGCAACTGGATTATCCAGAAGTGATATGCCATGCCACCTGTGTGGAGACAAAATGATCAATGCCTTGATAAAATTTTGTCTCTTCCCTAATCCCATGGTCTAAGCAGTGTGGCCTATGCAAGCTCCCCAAGAGAGCAGCTGGAGCACTGTGGCAAACAGTATGCAAGCACGGTAAATTCAGGGCTAAAACATCTAGCCTCACAGTGGAGGTGACCTCTGAGGATAAGACGTGATCAGTCCAGTCACTCAGTCTATGACCTGAGTCTGACCTGACCTGATCTGAGCAAGTAGCTTCATCTGACTATGTAGGCAGGGCCCCAGCAGCAGGAGTCTTTGGACACTAAAGACAGTCCTGTTGCAATTGCAGAGATTGCTAGAGGTTCATTTGGGCTGACCCCAGTGGTCTGGGTTCTGGAGTCCAAAATGCCATACACATATTCTAGGAGGGGGATTGCTGGAAACAACTAACACCAACCAAAAGTTCTTTGACATTCAGAGTAATGCAAAAGTATAGTTGAGCATGTGGACTCAGCCCCAAAGGTGAAGATTAGTAGGGGAAGCTACAGCTTAATAGCATCAAGTTATAGAAAGTTGAGCCTGTGATTGGCTCAAGCACTGGGCTAAGCTGAGAATGTAGGTCTCGGTGTTGAAGTTCAGGTAATCCCAGTGCTTAAGTACAGTCATGCACTGATAATGACATTTTGGTCAATGATGGATTATATCTATGATGGTGGTCCCCTAAGATTACAATATTGTATTTTTACCGTATCTTTTCCATGTTTAGATATGTTTAGATACATAAATACTTCTATTGTGTTACAATTGCCTACAGTATTCAGTACAGTAACATGGTGTACAGGTTTGTAGCCTAGGAGCAATAGTCCATACCATATAGACTATGTGTGTAGTAAACTATTCTATCCAGGTTCCTGTAAGTATGCTGCATGGTCTTCACACAATGACAAAATCACCTAATGACACATTATTTTCCCATTGTTAAGTAACACAGGACTCTATAGAAAAAGCCTGCTCATTCAGTCCTGTGTTTCTGAAGCCCAATCCTATCTCAATTCCTGGTGTTTCTTCTTTGCATTACTCTCACATCCTTAACCAATCCTTGATCTAAGTCACCTTGTCTGCATAAAACGGTTTCTCTCAGCGGTTAGCTTCTTGGCTAACTCCTGCAGTTTCCCAAGAGATTCTGGCCTCTGAACACCGATAGGTCAACCCTGTCATAGATTTGGTCATTTTCATGACGTATGTAAGAAATTGACAAACAGAAATGATATGTGACTTGTCACTTGTTCCAGGGCTAGGAAACCTAAGGCTTCTAATGCTCTCGATCATGAGACGTTGCTTTCTTTTCCATTTCTGAAATGGCATTTCACTTTACCATGTTTAACAAATTAACACTCATTCTAAACAAGTTTCTCTCATTTTTTTATTTGGTGATTCTAAATTATCCCTATCTGTAGCCAGCTTCAGGTTAAGTTTTCCCTGTAAAATAAATAAAAGAAGTAATCACAATATTGGAATTTTTAATGGAAGAATCACCAAGCCAACCTAATTAAAGAAGGTCAATTAAACACAGTACTAACCCATCAAAGAGGAGTTTATTATTTAGGAACTCAGGATACAGGAATTACCTGGTTAATTTGACATGTAACCAGGATACAGATTCCTAAAGCACAATCCTGTTTCTTTGACTTTCAAGTATTTATTTTACACTGATTTTCACAAGCGTTCATTGGTAAGTTAAAATTTCTTTCATATGTTGCTTTGGAAACCACATAGTTGAGTAAGATTCAAAAATCAGTTTAATGTAGTTTGTCTCTGCCCTGTTGTTATCCTACCAAGCCCATCTTTTGGTTAATCTTGATTTAGTATGCAACTGGGAAAACACTTATTTAACTAATATCCTTCTGAAGAAAGCAGCCAAGTAAAATCGTTCCTAATGAATCAGAAAGCTTTCATTTCCTAATGAAGAGGTTCTCAAAATTTAGGGTTAAAAATCACTTGGAAATGTGATAAAAATATCAATTCCCAGGCTTTGCAGAAATTCACTTGGTGAAAGGTGAAGTCCGAGAATCTGTATTTTAATAAGCATGCACTAGTGATTTTTTACATGTCCCACAGACTACATTTGGAAATATTCATTTCTTATTAAACTAATGTTATATTAAACACCCTCCAAACCTTCTCCATGCCCCTACCTGCCCCAATTACAATATTAACCTAAGCTTGATGGTCTTATGCAATAGAGATTCTAAGGATCAAATGGCTCTTCAGCTCTGCCTATTGCTTTGTGATTTATCTTACAGAGTTAAATAAAAGCCACAACATCTTGAAACTACATCACTTTAAGTTTATTCCTCCCTACCCAGACAAAAGTTCAGAACCTGTATATTTGAAACCTAATCTCCTTAATCATGTGCTTCTCTTGACTTAAGGTTTTTATTTACTACTTTTGTATGTCCCTACAGAATTGATTACTGGGTGAACCATTTCTGGCTGTCTCTGAGAGTTGATTTCTGTGTGTTGTATAGAGTTGGACATGCCCATCAGGAGTTTCAAGGATATTATACAGGTGGCTGCATAACAGAGTTAACAGGGATGTGAGAGAAAGTCCCATAGGGAACAGAGGTTTTCATTTTTCAAAAACAGAAGAATGGTGTAAACAGAATATTAGCAAAGCTTCTATTGTTCAGCAAGATTTTATTTCAAAAAAAAAGAGAGCAGATTTTTAGGTGAGCCTTATTGAACATGCAACAGAGATATATGAAAATTAATCCAATTTATTTTCAAAGCCCAACAATAGTCAATACAATGAATTGAATAAATGCTACCCCAAGGAATGCTTTCTAGCTTGCTGCTCTTTTCTCATTCTGGAGAAAATGCCTGCCTGCAAAGCAGGGCCCTGGGTCAAACTTTACAAACTGACATGAACTCCAGGCCCATCCCCTGGGCGGAGACTGTCCTGGCTCAGAGCATTTGAAACCCAGATTCATTGTGATACCCACATAACCCCTGGAACTGGGTCAGTGACATTCTGCTTTAGACCCAAACAGCATCCAGTCTGGAGTGGCTCAGCACCTTGTGTTGTTACATGGTGATCTGGGACTCCTGAAGGCAGGATCTCATGGCTCCAAGGGAATTACTTTGCTAACATATCTGTGCATCCCCAAAACAAGACACAAGTCCAAATATACCCCAAGATTGCCCTTTATCCAGGAATCCCTGGGTTCATAGACCCTCTGAGTGAACAACAGGTCTTCTTGAGTTCAAAGTGGAGTCTCAGGATGACAAAGACCCCAAGATCTCCTCCTGCATACTAATGCGCTCCTCAACAAAACAGGTCAGTCATACCTGTGAACTGTTTGTATGCCATTTTAACTACCCATCACCAAAAATCATAAACTTATGAGACCTAAGAGAACACTATATCCAAGAACAATCCATTGCTTCTCAAACTGGATCGTACAGAGCTCCAGGATTACTTGGTGGTATACTGGGAAAGATGTAAGTCCATAGAATTTAAGTATGGTACAATTTTCTGCAATACCAAATTGGCTTGAAAAATTTTGAAGAAAAGGTAAATTTTTATATTAGCCTAAATATTATGGAGTAGTGTACAAAATTTGACTAAATTTCACAATTAAAAAAAGGATTACAAAAAAAATTGTTGTTTTTGTTGGCCTTTAGGGCTCTGCCTCTTAAACATCCTAGAGAATGTGTTCATTCTCTTGTCATTCAGAGTATGTGTTTGGAAAAATTGGGAAGCATTATGCACATCTTCTCATTTTGCAAAGTAGAGAAACTGAGGTCATGATTTGTTCAAAGTCAGCAATGAGCCAGTGTCCAAACTAGCTATAATTCCTCTGCATCATCCCCACTTTGACTATTACTTGCTCAGTCTCCCCTGAAACACCCTAAACCCCATGAAGGTCAATTTTTCAGATTTTTTTTTAAGGCTTTAAAACTAAATAATAGCAATAAATATTTAAGATATTAATACATTTTTAAAAGATATAGATAATTGGTATGTGTTATCCTTTTCTTGAATATTTTCATAGGGAACGGGAGGAACAGAAAACGATGCAGTTTTGGGAGTAAACATGATTGCTTTCTGAAGTGTGTGTGTGTGTGTGTGCGCGCGTGCGTGAACTGCACACACGTGCATATATAAATGTAAGAGGATCTATCTAGGTTTCTGAGTTTTGTGGTAGAAATGCATCAGAGACGGAGAAATACAGCACAAAACAGGGAGAGACCCAAAGCACCGAATACATATTTCCCTATTTTGTAATTTTGCACAATATAATCATGGTTGTTCTGACCCAAGCATTGCCTACCTAACCTTGGCCTTTTCCTTGGAAAAATCATGCCTTCTTGAGTGTTCCCATCACTCATGTGAAAATACAGCTAAACATCTTTCCACTTGCAGCTGCTTGAGGTAATGGATTATGCCTTTGAACTTGCCAGTAAACTTCACGGTCCTGGTATAAATATCAAACTTGTCAAACTTGCTTTCCAAGGAAGCCCTGTAATGAAAGGCTTATCTGCTTGGGGGGTAAATTAATGCCTCAACTTTGCCTCAAAGCCAGATCCTGAGAAAATTTAGCTTGTGAAGAAGTTCCTGCCAGCTATCAGGGTCATCTCCGGCCAGGCCTAGAGGCTGGTTTCACTGAAGTTTGGGCCAGCCACTCTCCTGGTTTCCACAAAGCCTGGCGCTCTCCGTGAACTCTGTGCCTTCCTCTGCTTTCCCTTACCTTTGAATTGGCACATCAGAGGGTCAAAGGGGGCCACATACCAGAGCTCCAGGGAAAGAAATGGAGGTGTGATGGGATTTCACCAGGGATGAAGGGGTGCCTGATGCTGCTGGGAGAATGGTCCAGCAAATCCTGCTCGGCCCCCTCATGACCCAACCTCAGGTGGCAATCGGTGAGGACCAACGGCAGTTTCTCTGAATTTGGATTGGAAGGAGGACAGCTAGCAGTTTTCTTCTTTCTGGAAAATGTAGATAGAGAGAGAGAAAACCCTGAAACAAAGTATCTGCAATCTAGTAACAACAGCAAAACCATGTTTCAGTGTCAAATTTCAGAGGATGAAAGAGCATTTCTATTTAAAGCGGAGTTAGAACAAAATAATATTATTAAAAGTAAGAATGGCTTTAGAGCAATTGCCTCACTGATCTATTCCTTGCAAATGATTGGGTCTAAATCATGTTTTCATAAGGAAAAAGCTCACTTTATCCTCAGATGGGCTGTGGAATTTGTAGCAATCCCCACTGGGTGCCAACCATTTGGGCCCCATTGAGAGTTCTCCGTGGGAAAAACAGGGTCTTTTCTTTTCTCCGGAGGTAGCTGAGGAATGATTTTCTAATGAGAACCTTCTGGCCTTCTTTAGACATGAAACTCTGTGATCTCAAGTTTCCACAGTAAGCCCTAGAGAAAGGTTGTGGGTTTTAATGTGCGCTGGACGAAAGGAGAAACTTGCGGAGCAATTGCCGATCATCAGACCAGCCCCTTGAAACAAACGTTTCTACCTGGTCCCACTAATAAAGATGTTGGACATTTTTTTTCTTTCTTTCTTTTTTTGTCATCATCTTTAAAAAAAAACAACACTTCTAGATCTACAGCCAGATGTATTGTAGTTAAATTTCAAAATACTCATTTGGCAGCTTTGTACAGTGGTACTATAATGTTTATAAAGCCCACGGTGCTAGTTTGAAAGTGACATGCACAGATATGCACTTTAAAAGGGACGTAAAATGAACACAGTGCATTACCAAATGCAATACCCAGTATTAACCACATTCATATGAGTTTCGTATTTGCTCCAATAAACCAGTGGTGCCAGATGTAAAATTAGCCTGTAGAACTTTCCCTCCACTTTACCATTCACTATTACAACTCTCAAATACCAATGTGCAAAGGAGGTATCTTTCTTAAAAAGAAAAAAAGAGATTTTTTTTTAAAAAGGTGTTTAATACATACCACATACAGCACACATATTTAATATATATCATGTTAATGTACATACATACCAAATATATTGCATTATATATAATGTGTATATATATGCACGTATGTATTATGTATATATGTATATATACACACAAACATGTATTTTTAAAGTTATAATAATTCCAATTATTGAAGAAATTGAATGAGGCTCTCTCATTCCCAATTTAACTTATCTCTTGTCAGATGTTAAAGGAATTTAAAAAGCCCTGTGTCTTTGAAAACTGTTGCCCTGTTTAGTCCCAATATGCTGTTCTTGAAAGAAAGCTAGTATCATGTAGAGGACATCTGTGGTGTCTGTCCAGACAGTGCACATTACCCATTCTTCAGATAAAAACATCCCGATTTTCCTCGGGGGTCCCAACTGTGGCTCAGGTCAGTTGAATCTCATCCCCTCCTTTGTGAGCCCAGGCAGGAATGGGTGCAGAAGCCAGGCCTGGACAAGTAGGTCACTTGGTTCCCACTGTCTGCAGATATTTGGTCAGGGATGGACATGTGAACCAAACCAGGAATGTGGTCCAGACTTTTATTAGGACATTTGGGAGGAGAAGACGCCCACCTTCTTAAACATGTAGTTGTGAAGGTTACTGCCTGTTGCTTATGAGAGACGTCGTCAGAGGAGGGGCCACCCAAGAATGGAGCTGAGTCAGAGGAAAGAGAAAGGAGAGAAGCAGAGCCCTGAGGACATTATTTGAGCAGCTGGCTCCAACTGTGCCTGCAGCCAGTCCTTTCTTGGACTTTTCAGATAAGCGAGTTGCTAAGTCCATTTCTTTACCTAAGCCAGTTTAAGTTAGATTTTCTGTCTCTTGCAATCGAAGGCACACTGACTAATACATCTTTATTTAGTAGGTTCCAGTTAAATTTTCTCACAATAATCTGTGAGATAAATGTTATTATCTTCATTTAACAAATTAAAAATCTAAGACTCAGATAAGAAAACCAAGTTAACTCACTTGGCCAAGACCACACAATTAACAAGTCAGAGGGGCAAGATCTGTTGGTATAACTCAAAAACCTAGGTTTGTAATATATATAAACTTAGCGTTTTAACTGTCTTTAAATGTAAATATCTTTGGAAAATGAAATATCTTAAGCAAGTTATAAATAATTTAAATCTCAATTAAATGAAATATCTAAGCCTACTTTTAGTTCAGAAATGAACTTCAAAGGAAAAAGAATCCGAAAGAAGGCCAGATGTGTGTCTTTGCTGTCAAAAAACACTTGCAGAAAGCAACTGGTACAAGCTGACAGCTATTGAAGGTACGTGTATAATCCAAACCCCATGAGACTGATACTATTATGATCTCCTTGTACAGATGAGAACACCTAGGCACAGAGAGGGATACAACATGTCCAAAGTTATGCAGCTTGTATAGGTATAACACAGCTGTAAACAGCCTTACACATCTGCTTCTCACCTTAATGTATTGTTTTAGTCTGTTTTGTGTTGCTATAGCAGAAATACCTGAGACTGGGTAATTTATAAAGAAGAGAGGTTTATTTGGCATACAATTCTGGGACAGCTGCATCTGGCATGGGCCTCAGGCTGCTTCTACTCATGGCAGAAAGTGACAGGCAGCTGGTGGGTATGACAGATCAGATGGCGAGAGAAAGCAGAGAGAGAGAGAGAGAGAGAGAAGTTGTCAGGGTCCTTTAAACAATCAGCTCTCGCGGGAACTAATAGAACAAGAACTCACTCACTACCCTGCCTCCCCCAGGGAGAGCATTAATCCATTCATGAGGAATCCACTCCCATGACTCAGTCAGTTTCCAACACTGCCACATTAGAGATCAAATTTCCACATGAGTTTTGGAGGGGACAACACATCCAAACTCCATCATGTATGTATGTGAAAAAAACAGGACACGAGTTCTCACATAGAATGTACTACCTGGGCTAACAAATACATGTTACTTGCTTTGGCATAAATATTCCTCTAGAATCCTACAGTCTCTATAATATGGTTTGAGAAAATATGTGATCAAACAAATGATTTCACCTTTGAGACTTGACTTTAAGAAAAACTTGCTGTTGTATAGAAATATATTATAAACTAGTACTTTCCACTGGCGTATCTAGATGGGTAGAAATTATGATCACAACATCTCTCAAGACTAAGAAGTTTATTTAGCAGAGTCTAGAGTCCTAGGATCTTTGTATTTTAGGAAGGAAGGGGAAAAAATATCCATGATCTTTCTTGCAACCTAACTGCCAGTGATGTTATTGGAAGTTGTTTGGTAATTACAGACACAATGCTACAGAATCAGGGGTACTCAACAGAGTTTTTGATAATTATTTCACGTGACTCTTGAGAATTTAAATAAGTTTTGAAAATATGAGAGACAAAAATGGAGTATGGAAAGGTGGATTCATAGGTGACATATCTGTACTAGTAATCTCCAGAACTTCAGAGGGTTCACTGACAAGGGAAGGGGTAAAGGTCACCTAAAATGCTTCCCTTTAAGCAGTATGGATTTGAGTGGTCCTGTTCTCAGTCCATTTTCAATGGTCTATGGCTTTTAAACAGCTATGAAAAGAGCTTTGTCTAAAGCCTGTCTTTAGAGTCTTATGTGACCTTACCCTAATTTCCCAGAGACGCTGGGCTGACTTTTCCTTTGTGGGGAAGGTCAGGCATAGAATATCTTAAAAGAGGATAAAAGAGATGCTGAAGAAATGATGGGAATGTAATTCTTTCAAAATCTTGCCATAAAGCTACTTCCATAAGCTAAAAATATCATATTATAGATGCCTGCTACTTTCAGGTCTTTAATGTAAAAATAGTAACTTTGGAGAAGCTTATATAATGGTCATTTTTACAAGTTGTAGCAGGGTCCTTCATTTCAGGCCCCAGGTATCTGACCACGGCTCCCCTGGACATCAACAAAAAAAAACCAGACTGGTCTAATTCACTGGCTTGTAAAAATGCTCTTAAATGCATTTTCTATGGACCTTGCTACTTATGGAACTTTGTAAGCAGAAAAATAAAGAAACATTGAGACTTTTTAATATATTTCTTTTGATGATTCTGTAATAGGGTAGAATCAGTCTCTCAAAAGAGGAATCATTACTTTGGGAATAGAAATAGAATTTTCTAGAAGTCTCTTTAAAAATTTTGTAATGACCTAGAGTCCCAAACTGTTGTTTCTGTCCTGAAAGATTTTTCAAATGTGAGGAAATACACTTCAAAGTTCACAACTTATTTCTCCATTTCATTAGCATTAAAAAAAAAGAGAGAAAAGAAAAGACAATGAGCAAAGCTGTGGGTAATTGTGGGTAATTGAATTCAAACGAAAGTACTGTTTTATTAAATAGTTCACTTACTTAAGCCTTAATACATCTAAAATATAATTTTATTCTTAGAAATATAATTCCATGCCACTTATCAGGAAAATATCTTACTATGTAAAGTAGATTTCAAATGTTACTTAAGTTGAATTTTATTGTCATTTTTGTCTTTATTTTCCCTCAACTGTAAATACTCGCTGCCTAAATGGAAGAAAATTAACTTGCAATCAAATCTCAGTGCTTGGTAGATGCACATTAATACAGATACTATCCTCACAAACTATAAAATAGGATGAAACTCAGAAACACTGAGGGAAAAATGGCATATTTACCCTACACTATACCTGTATAAGTCTTCATGTTATCCATATTTTGGTTCTCCTTCATTTGTGTGGGTAATGAAGAACTGACTGTAATTGTATTCAATTCAGTGATGCTGAATTCAATCTTAGGTCTTAGGTCATTAGCTGGCTATTGTTGGTGTTATAAATGCTCTCTAGTGTTACACTGGGTGTTCTTAGATTCTCTGGAAGCCCTAGATTTTTAAATTTGAGTTTAAGAATTTGCCTAATACCCTTAGAAAATAAAGATTAATAAAACTCTGCCCTACATAAGATAAATCAAGCATAGATAATTATACTCATTTAAATAATTTGCCTTTATAATAGCCTTCCATAAAAGAAATCAAAAGTACTTAGATTTGATTACTAATAGATATCTCTAACTAATACGTGGCAGGTAATAAAAGGTAATTTACTTTAAAAAATCAATATATTAATGTGAAACAATTCTGGAATATCAAAGCAAATACTCTTACAAAAGAGCAATAGCTTTGGAATATTTCTTGCTGCCTATATTTTGCTTAGAATGTTTTCTGTGCTTTTCCTTTTAACATTACTTCATTTGTGATAAAATTTGTCTTCAATTATAAAATGAATCATCAATTTAGTAACAGATTTTCTGGAAATAAATAAGATATCTTATATTAAATACCCACTTTTTAATTTACTAAACGTAATAGTAAATATCTACCCCTGTAATTGCATAACCTGTTTTATTCTGTATTACAAAGTTTAAGTCTAATATTTTCTATTGAAAATATTGTTATTTTAAAACATTTTGGCCTTTGTCATTATGTATAGCTTCACAATAATACTTTTTTTTTTTACCTGTGCTCTTCATGTTTTTAGCACTTTTAAGATTAACAGTATAATTTTAGAATATACAAAAATTACTAAGATATATAGTTCTGTATTTCTATTTGCTAAACTATATTATACTTTTAGATTTTTTGTTCTTAATCAGTTACCTATTTTTATAAGTTTATGCAAGGTCTCTTAAAAGTCAGCCAGAAGATATTGACAGATCTTCAGCTCCTTTAAGCTTTCAAAATTCAGGAACAGATTATATTAATTTCTCCTGGCCTTGAACATTCTGTGATCTTTTCCAAGAGTTCTGGCAATATCTACCATCTTTAATTGCAGGTAACCTGCTGTATACAAAAAGGATTTTCATTTTGATTCTACATTCTATCAAGATTTTAAACAAGAAATTTTATTTGAAATATTGAATTTTAATCTTTAGTGAAAATTCAACTGCATATGGAGCCACCATTGCCAAAAATCTAATTAAGGTGACGGGAGAAGAAAAGTCACCTCTACACACAGCTGATCTCACATATGTGCAGTCAAAGATCACTGCTCCATAATTACTCCCTGCCTGGTACTGATAGTAACATGCAACTCAATACCACTAAGACTAAAATTAAAATAAACAAAACAAAACAAACAAAAAATAATTTGTACTTTAGTCCCAGGTATTTCTGCTCTCTAAAATTCCTTTAACCCTCCATATTTCTTTTTCAAAATTCCACAAATTCTTCAAGGCCCTTACATCCTCTTTCCTACAACCTCTTATAGTATACTTTATCTCATGGTTATTTATGTGTCTATCTTATTTATTCTACTAGATTATAATTGTTGCAGTGTGCATGGAGGACTGTGCTTATCCAGCCACATTTAGCCTGGCATGCTGTGCCAACACATTGCTGCGTAGCTCTGAGAGTTTTACCAAAATTCATTCAGTGCAAAGCAATAGGTACTATCACTGGCCATATTACACTTTACTGAACTAGCCATATCAAGAATTATCAAACACATTTATTTGTGAGAATTTTAATCATCAGTTCCTTCTATTGTATACCCAAGAGGAAATCAATTTTCCTATCTTGCAAAATAATTCCAGTGAGGATGTTCTCTGCATGCCAAAAAATATCAATTCTTGGATGTAAAGATATGCTATGAAGAAGAGGCAGGATCAATATTCCTCTTTACAGTAGCTCATAGCAAATACTCAATATAGTATTTGTTGAATGAATGATTATATAAATTACAATCCCTATGTATTAGTTATCTACTGCTGCATAACAAATTATCCCAAAACTTAACAGCTTCAGAAAAATAAAACAAAACATTAACTCACAGTTTCAGTGGGTCAGGAAGCTGGAAGTGGCTTAAATAGCTACCTCTAGTTCAAGGTCCCTCATGATGTTGCAATCAAACTGTGTTCTGGGGGCTGCAGTCATCTCAAAGATCACATGAGACAAGAGGATCTGTATCCAAAGCTCACTTAGCTGGTGAGCTGGTTTTGGCAGGTTATAGTTAGATTTAGGGCCTCAGTTTCTTATCATGTTATGCGGAATGCTCACAACATAACATCGTTCTTCACCCAGCATGAGTGACCCAGCTGTCAAAGGGAAAGAGAGAGTGAGAGAGAGAGAATGAGAGAGTACACTCTTGAGCAAAATGGAAGCCATGTGTTTTTTTTCTTTTCATAATCTAATGTCAGAAGTGCCTTCCTATCACTTCTCCCATATTCTATTCCTTAGAAAGAGACAGTAAGTCCAGTTTAATCTCAAGGGGAGGAATTACACAGCCTGTGAATACCAGGAGGCAGAGATCACTGGGGGTCTTCTTAGAGGCTGCCTACCACAAAGTCTGTGTGACAAAATACTGTTCTATCATTCTCAATGCTATACACCCACCAGAAATGGCTGCCTGCAGCTTTGAGGTCAAGAGAAATAAAGGGAAAAGGGGCTTAGCACCCCAAATGTGAAAAGGCTATCATGCCCAACAACCAGTTTCCCACCTTGCTTGTCCTCAGACAAAAATCTACAATGCAGACATCACACGGGTAGCATCAATATTAACCAATGACTTCTGTTTGTTTTTCTTTTTAAATTCCTTATGTGATAATTGAATGAAAATGTTAAGTTCCCAGTGCTATGTAGTAAGATGAATAAAAGAAACCCTGGTGTTTCAGTTATTTACAGTTATTTAATTACATGAAATCATTTTATGTCATATCATTAAAAAACTCAAGTAACAAAAGAGAACTATTATCTTCTTTTTATACTGTAGTTTTTGGCTTCAACTTTTTTTCTTTCTTTCTTTTTTTTTTTTTTTTTAGCAATTCTTGAGTATAGCTCAATGTGAAAGAGGAGATAAAAAAGAACTTTCTATTTCAATTGCTCACTTTACTTCTATTAATTGAAATACGAATACAATAGAAACCAGTAGAATATTCTTCTACTTGCCACTTGGAATTACCCACTCTACAATCAGACCTGAAATAAGCTTTTAAAGAGAATACCTAAGAATGTAGAGCAGCTTTCAACAACGATCCTACATTGACAAACAAGCGGCAGCAGGTTCGAGGTTTTGGGGCGGACACATAGGAGGACTCCTGAGAGCACCCAGGCCTGGCTGTGGGAACGGGCGAGCGGCCCAGACAACAAAGGCCAGGAAAGCCAGCAAAGGACTGTGCAGAGGCGGAGTGAAGCACG
>NW_007741992.1:0-702 GCF_000696425.1 Galeopterus variegatus
CCTTCATCAACACGGTTATAATAAAATACTGAGAAATAAGCAAATTAGAATGTATTGCTGACAGTTTTTTCATTCTTTCTTGTTTTTAATTTTTTTCTAAGTAATGGACTTTATTTTTGTAGCAGTTTTATATTTATAGAAAAATTGAGCAGATAGTTCCCATACCTTGCCCCCAAACATATAGTTTCTCCTCTATTAACATGTTACATTAATGTGGTACATTTGTTTGAATTATGAACCAATATTGACATATTATTATCAACTCACTTTTACATTAGGGTTCCTTCTTTGCATTGTATAGTTCTATGTGTTTTGCCAAATGCATAATGTCATGTATTCATCATTATGGAATCATATGGAATAGGAATAGTTTCGCTACCCTAAAAATCCTCTGTGCTCCACCTATTTAGCCTTCCTTCCCTTCCTCCTCCCCTGAAGCCCTGGCAGATTTTTTTCCCCATTACCTCAAACATTTATCATTTCTTTGTGTTGGAACATTGAAAATCCTCTGTTCTCACTAATTGAAAGTATACTATGAATCACTGATAATTATAGTCACCCCATGGTGCTATAGAACACTAGATATTTCCTCCTATCCCCTATTCTGTGCAAGATACACTGCAGCTCAACTAGTGTGAATATTATTCAAAGACGTATAGGTAGGTTTCCAAAATTCTTAGGTAAAGCACAGTTAATAATTAA
>NW_007741992.1:2569-3640 GCF_000696425.1 Galeopterus variegatus
CATTCCATCTACCTTTCATGCTGGTTACACATAGTAGACATATGCTGTACCCGTAATAGTCCCATATCATGACTTTAGTTTTATTGCAGACAGCTTGCAAACCTACTGACAGTGTACCATATAAACACACCAGGCTTTATGGAATTAGTTAATGCACTTGCAAGGTTAATGTAGCATCTGTGATGCAAATCTGTGACCATTCTAATAGCTTGATTGGTAGACTGATGCCATTTCTCAGATCTGCTTTTGAGTCCCATTAAGCAGTTTCCTAGTCACCATTAACTTCAAGTATCACTTACACAGTGAATATATGAATCTACAGAAAGGCATACCAAAAGTACAACCCATTTACACACCACAGGATACCGCTGAATCACAGAAGCACCAACCTCATTTAGAATATCCTGGACTGACAACATATTCTGAAACCTCACTTTGTATTTCTGCACAAATGTTCAATTTCTGCTCATGAGTAAGCTGGTCACTGGACTGATACATTTACTATGAAAGGTTTCATTTTTCTCATTTAGAGGTTCAGCAACATGTCTTGCTGAGGATATTTACAAGATGTCATATTCTAACAAGCATGGGGTAGGCTCTGGAGTCAGGAGCAAATTTCATACAGGACAAGCTTTCTTTTTTNTTATTCAAAGACGTATAGGTAGGTTTCCAAAATTCTTAGGTAAAGCACAGTTAATAATTAAATTAATTTTCAGGGTTCAATATGTAAATTGGCTTGCTTTAGGTGTGTTATAATATTTGGTACATTTCTTAGAATTATGAACGAATATTGATATATTATTGTTGACTCACTTTTCCATTAAGGTTCCCTCTCTGTGTTGTATACTTTTATGATGCTAAATTAAAAAGGACGCTAAATTCTGTGTGTCAAATGCAATGGTAAATATATTTTGGCAATTTTTAAACTCTATTTGTGGCCCATGAGATTGAAAGATGATTGGAAAGATCTAAAGCCACACACAGTTAACATGACATTTCCTGGCCAGACATCTACATCAGTATATTTAATATTGATCTATAATATTGCAAACTTTTAAGGCTTTGAATAAC
>NW_007741992.1:5372-6166 GCF_000696425.1 Galeopterus variegatus
TTTTTTATCTGAGAGCACGAGGGCTGAGAGCCCAGCAGGATTCATCTAGTCTACAAAAGCTCTTCCATCTTGCACACAGTGTGTGCTTAGCCAGAACACCCACATATCATGCTTTCTCACCAAATGACATTTTCTGGCTGCTCACTTCATATTTGTCACTTGTATACAAAGTATAATGTGTAAAGAAAGCATGATCAGCTTGTGCATCACTAATCTCATTACCGTAATGGCTCTGAAAACATACAACAAAAAAAGTAACTGGTAAGCCACTCCACATACGCATGCCATGCTCAGCATGCACCTCATTGAAACGTGCATTTCACTGGCTGCTATGAAAGGCAGCAGTCAGCAGTACCAACTTGACTCACTCCCTGCTGCAAATGAAGAATAACTCCTCAGACCTAAATGAAAGGAGTGCTGACAGACCTATCTACCTTAACGAGCTATCAAGGACAAGGACACGGCATAACACGCACCAACCTTTCAAATCCAATTGAATATTTCTCTTTTTGGAGACAAGAGCAAGAGGGCTCTGATTGTCCAGTTAAAGTTTTCTTATTGTCATTTATTCTCCTTTTCATTTAGAATATGACTTCTTAGATTTCAATTTGAGGTCTATTGAGACACAGATTGCATCATTACTGTTCTGTGATATGTTACACACTAATCGTAACCATTACCTCTTACAAATCTACAACTTTGTTCAATTAGCTGCCTGACGTGGAATTTTTATTTAATTCATGGTGAAGGCTGGCAGTGGTCAGAGTGGCAGGTGCATTTTGTTACCTTTTTGA
>NW_007741992.1:6982-8548 GCF_000696425.1 Galeopterus variegatus
TTGTGCTGTGGTTATCAAGAAGCTTAGAGCTAATTTTGGTATTCATTCAAAGTATCTGTATCAGCCAAATCCTTAGCAAATTGCTTTCTTTCCTGATTCACACACTTCAGTTATGTTAGGTATGTGTTAGGTAAGCAATCTCAAAAAAATAAAAGTAAAAATGTTTTTTTGAGACCGCTTACATCTGGTCTCAAATGCTAACTATATCAACAATATATTTTATAGGCTGTTCCTGTTGAGAACGTAAAGCTCTGAATTCATAAAATATTTAGAGAATGTGCTTTGTGCCAGACACCCGTGCCGACTAGGTAATAGGCATAAATAGTAAATTACATTGACTTGGCCCCACGTAACACTGAAGTTAGAGTCTAAGGGGAATATAGACAATGTATAGGCAATCTAAATATACTGTGATGAAAACCATCATATGAAGAAAGGTGGAAAGATAACTGTATATCTAGTTGGCAGTTACATGAGAGTTCAACCTACGATTCTCTCCATTTTGATGTATTTGGAAGGAAATCAACCAGTTTTTTAAAGGTCGGTGACTTCTTTTTGGAAAAGTTCCTTATCGGCTTAACTCTAACTTTGTTGGAGTTAGCCCAGTGAAAGTGTGCGTGAGGATCTGAATGGGGAGGGATGGGCTGCTCCTGTCCCAAGCTGGAATAGCAGCATTCTCAAACACTGGAAGTGAGCAGCAATGAGCAGCGTACAGTTCCAGAGGAAGTCATGAGAAGTGAGCCTAAAGGCAGTGTATTTTTAGAATAACAAGAACATTTTCAAGGAGTTAAATCAATACTTTGGGAACAATGTTTCTGTGGAAACGAAAATAAAAACAAAACCTTAGAGACTTTGGAAGACATAGGAGAAAAAGTTGAAGGCACTTTATAAGAAGGCTGGAGAAAGTGTTTGAACTGGTTTTCCTAAAAGCGTACTTTTAAAGCCAACATTTTAATGCTTAATTTAGTAGAGAGTGTCTAAGTACATTATGAAGCCACATCTGAGAAAGGTGTGTTGAAACAGTGAGAAGGTGGCATGAGTGCTCATTGGGGCAGTCAGTTTGTCAGATATGTGAAAGGCCACGTAAACCATGTAGAAGTACCTGTTCTGAAACAGTCTTCTATAGAGACTACAGCCCAAGACAACCACCTATTCAGTGGATCTTAATGGCATGAGTTTATACTAGTACAAACAAAAGCAATCATAAAAGAACAAGATAAAAGGAATGTCAACTTATTAAAGTGACCAACACTTAGTATGTAGAGTCCTTCAACATTCCAGAATTTTATTGTAGTTGTTAGTACCAGTTATTGCTGCATTTTATTGATTCTTCCATTTCCTCTGTTTCCTATTAAAATTCTACAAACAAAAATCTAAAAGATGTTTAATCTAAACAATGGCAATGAAATCCTTGTGAGCATCCCTTAGAAGCTCTAATTTTACAACTAGTACCTCATCGCCACATTCTCAAAAGTTATGAAAAATATCTAGACACTCAGAGAAGTAAATTTGCAAGCAATTCTTTTTTTCTCTAAGGTTTTTACTATCCATCAGTACCAAATGCTT
>NW_007741992.1:8998-23262 GCF_000696425.1 Galeopterus variegatus
AAATTTGCAAGCAATTCTTTTTTTCTCTAAGGTTTTTACTATCCATCAGTACCAAATGCTTTAGAAAATTATCTTAATTTCTAAAAGGTAATGACTTATCTGGGAAAGTATAAATTTTTAAGTTTATAAAGAAGGCAAGAGGCAAAAAGAAATCTAATACCTGGATTGAATTAAAGACTCACCATGAAAACTTAGTAATCTTTCCTGACTTTCACGTCTTTTGCAATAAGAAATCCTATTCAGTAATGGGATCTGAATAACATCCTATTTAGTAACAGGACAGACACAGGCATAGGCATTTAGGTTCATAAATACCTGATGATTGCAGAAATGTGATTCTAGAAGGATCGCCTTGAATTAGTTTTTCTTCTGAAAAGTAATGGTCTTTCTTTATGTTGATTGGATATCTCCTTCATTTGAAAACATAAATCACCCATCAAATGTCAAGAACAATATGCCACTACCGTGTATGGTGTGTGATTTTTAAATAAATTGTTTGAAAGAACTTCTAACATTTTATTTTCCTTGGAAGAAGTGGCACACAGTTTAATAATCATAACATTGTTCAAATTATCATTACATTTATTTTTGAAAATTAGTGTTTAGCCACATAAAAAGTGCTAAATAAGAGTTACTTTATCAAATTTTTAAAAGCTCAATAAAGAGTCAAATATTGGAACTTTTAGAACAGTATATAATATTACTCGAATACAAGATAATATTTTCTAAGGCACTCTAAGAAAGAACATAGAATATTATCATTGAGAAATAGATTAGGAAAAGATCTGAAGTAAAATGAGTGGCTACTGTTTATAGGAGGAAGAACTATTAACTTATTCATTGATTAGCATCCTATTTCTGTGATAATAATATGTGGGCTTGTGATTAGAAATTTATAGATGGAATCTAGGTCCCAAATGTAGAATATGAGGTGGGCGAAATTTAAATATGCAGTTTTGCTATATAGAACATAATATAAATTTATTCTAAGAATATAAGGAGAATACTTTTGCAAAGAACAAAAAATAAAAAGAGAGGAGCAGAGTTTGTGATACAAACAGAATTCTATTAAGTGTATTAATTTCCCCCTACTCAAAACCCGAGCCCCTTTCTGATTTTTACCAATAGTACATAATGTCTGGATTAAGTCAAAGGCTTAACATGAAACCTAGATAATTACCCTTGGCTTTCATGTCTTCTAAAGTAAAAAAGAAAAAAAAAGTGTCTTATTTAGCAATGGGACATTTACAAGTACAGACATTCAGGTTATAAATGTCTGATGGGTGCAGAAATTTGATTCTAAGAATTACATTGACTCAAAATATATATTGATTTTTTTATTATGGAATAAAAGGAGAGGTTATAAAGGTGTAGAATTGACTTCTGGCATTTCTTGAGAAAATATTATACACAATAAATTAATAGTTAATAATATTCTAAAATTAAGAAAGGGAAAAATATGTGTTAATATTCAATATTACTCAATTATGATTTTGCCTTTCATGGATAGTGATTGGCTTGGGAATTATTCTTTGATGTTTTTCATCAGAAGTAATTTGGTTTAAACTTAGCCGCAAAGACTATGAACTTCTTGAAACATTTAACATTGTTCATAATTGCTTTATTAACTATTTTAGAAATTTTTAAAGAAGCCTATTAAGAAATGCTATTTGCCTGATGCACTTCTAAAAATTTGCCTTTTAAAAAAAATAGGATTACATTAGAAGCAAAGGTGATATTTTATTTACAGATTGTTCTGTGTATCTAAGTTCTAAAAAAAAATAGTTAGGATTACATTAGAAGCAAAGGTGATATTTTATTTACAGATTGTTCTGTGTATCTAAGTTCATAAGAAATTAATATCTACATAAAATAAATTATTTATACAATACATATTTATTATTTATATACCACACGTGAGGCACAGTGCTAGGTACTGGGACACAAGTATAAAGGTATATACTTGATAAAGACTTTTTGTATCTCCTATAATAATTTCCAAATAAAAACATGTATACTTAATTTTATTTATTTTGTTTTTTAATATGGTAAAAAAATGCACTGGGCTTAGTAGAATTTAAAATCAAAAGCTTCAGTTATGATATAACCCATGTTAGGACTTCACCAGTAAAGGTCACTAAATGAAGAAGTTCAGTGGAAATCAAAAGGATCTGTACCAGTTTACAATACTAGGTATTAGCTGAACAAGCTCAAGTTAATTCTGCAACCTAACATAGGGACTGAAGGGTTACCAAAAGTAATTTTACAAGGATTAAATTTGCAGTGTTATGGATGACATCTTTTCCCACCCAACTAAAGATAACTCTAAATGCATTTTGATTGGTTTTAAAAAAATAGAATATGTTTAAATCTTCAGACACTTAGAGATAACAAATATTGGTAGTAAAGATGCTGAACTGGGCCAATTGTTTTTTGCAATTTAAAAAAATATAAGCAGTAAAACTTTGTTTAATTACAACTCTTATATACAACATTGTTTGAATTATGACACATACATAAATATGTATTGTGAATATCTGAAAAAGTAAAAAAGCAACTCAATTTAACAAAATATACAATATATTTTATACTATACGTGTTTGTTATATTTTTAATATATACTATATAAATCTAACTATATAGTGATAATATATATTTATACAAAGTATTTGTACATTAATGGTACTAAAAATAAATAATATGTGTTATATGTGATGAAATCTTAGGTGTATGCCTGTTTGTGCATGCATATGTGTGTGTGTATGAAAGCAGCTATGTACTTTTCAGAAATATAACATAAATGCTTTCACAAAGCATTTCATATTGGAGTGTATGCTGTACAACTAATTTACCATAGTGTTCTAGAAGCTTGATTATTTTAAAAATATTCTTCAAATGTGCTTTCTCAATATCCTTAACGTAACACAAAATTTATTCAATATAGGTATGCAAATGCATTGAATTTTAGTACTTTTGAGCTACATAGAGTGTAGTATCTTCTCCCATAATTCATCTATGTCTGTCTCATTTCTAAATAACTATTTTCAACTTTGTAATGTACAGTGTGCTTTCAATTATATTCTATAAATATATGTAAATCTGACATTGTGTGACAAAAAATGAATGGCATATATTATAGAGAAATCTTTCAATTTACTTTTTAACAGTTTAATAGTTTTGTTTATTATCATTTCTGATTTTCAAATAATTTAAGTAGAAAACCAAGAACACTGAATAGGAAATATGGTTTTATTTGTTTAAATCAAAGTACTGCATTTCCCAGAGGAAGGCAATTCCAAGTCATGTGGCTAGTATAAGGTTTGTATTTCTGACAACTACTAGTTGTGTGATTTGGTCAAATGACTTCTCTTTGCCTCTTTATTCCTTTGTAAAATGGGAAGAGAAGCAAGAAGGAGAAATTAAATAATCCACAGCAAAAGCTGGCAAGCAGAATTAATTGGTAAACATTAGCATTACTATCAGGTGTTTCTCTTTTCCAGTGTGCTTACATGTTTTTAATAATCATAATTTCTTATATGCGATTTTTTTCCCACCTTAGTAATATTTTAGACAAAGGCAAGAGGATGACAAATATATGTTCTTTAACCCACAGTTTTTCTGAAGATGAGTATCTGACTTTTTGGTACAAGTTGCCAAATTTGAGTGGTACTAAAGATTAAAAAAGTGATAAAATATAATGAACATGCTTATTATATTCTAGATTGAACAAACCATATTAGAAGAACAGGGCATCAAGTTTACTTCTGTCTTCTCTCAACTGTGCCCTGTGAAGTAAAGGGTGTAACAGAGTAATTTTTTATCTCTAAAAAGAATTATTTTATTCAATTTTTATATCATACCAAAATTATTTAATTAACATTAAATTAAATAATTAAACATTTTATTTACATTTGGTAAATAGAAGTAGAAAATACCATTATAATTAAAAACATATATTAGGCAACTCCATATTCTTGGTACATTAGTAGGTGTTTTTCACTGTAGAATTAAACTCTGGGTCCTTATCTTTAAAAGCATGAAGCCCAGAGCAATACTGATAACAAATATTTTAACAATTTAGAAACAACTGAAAAAATAAGGAACTAATACCAATGAAACACAGTTCTTATTTGAAGTACACACTGGTGGGATTAGACATTATTTACTCTGAGAGCTGTGATTGTATTACCTGCAGAATTGGGTGGGTGAGTGTTATTGTATGCTTTGTATACCAGCAGGGTTCAAAAGTTCACCATCCTCTTTTTACCCGGGTCATGTCTGCCTGTTTGGATCTTCTTCCAACCTCCATCTCCCCCTGAGCCTGACCACACACACACACACACACACACACACACACACACTGTAGTGTCACTATAACTTGTTCTTTACTTATCTCCCAGAGCTGCCCTTGAATCTCACTTCTGGCACATAGATTAGCTCTGACCCTCTAGTTATCTAGCTCCATGAGTCTCATTTACCTGGGGCTCATTCATTCATTATAATAGTAACCAACTCATGCAATTTTGTCAATGATTTGATCAATAAGTAGGTAAAATATTTGTTAGGTTAATTTTATGAGTTACATCGTTACCTTGAACTGCTTTTATTAATCAGGTGAATTTATATCTTCCTAAAGAAAATATTCAAGTAGAAAGGATGTCTGTGAAATCCCCAAATATGAGACTTCCAAAATATGTGCTTTACAAATACATGATATAAAATGCCTTCACCAATGTAAAACATTGCTTGGAAAGAGAACTTTGAAGCCAGTAAAGATTTGATTAGAGGCAATTTCTTTGGGAAACTACCTGGTTTGTGGAGGTGATATTAATTTTCCTTCTACTATCAGAAATTTGACAACGTTACTTAAATATCTTCTTTTCTTACTATTTCTCAGAACTGTCTTGATTCATTTATGTTTTTGGTTGTTGTTGTTGTTCTGTTATCTCTCTAGACAACAAAGACCCTCCTGCCTGAAAACTCTTTCACTTTGAATCTGCTAAATCAAGACCTTCTGCTAGCTTACTCTTCAGGCCTGCTTCTCTGAAGTTTGCAATATGCTCTAGATAGAATATCAGTGCAACAATAGGCACCCTAGATATAGATTGACAAATAATAGATGGACAAATAGAGATATGGTAAAAGCCATTGACTCATTCCTTCCAAGTTTAAAAAGGAGAGAAAAAGAGCAGAGAGATGAATGTGAAATGAAATCAAAGTTAGGCAAACCTTTAACCCTTGAGCCTTTTCTTATAAGTTATTAATTCACATGTCATAAATAATCACCAAGAAATATTTCTTTTTAATATGTAGAATAAATGTATTAAATAAGGCAATGTGATTTAATGGGTTAAGTTTCAACGACGAAGCATAAATAATGGGATTTACCAAAACAAACTTTAGATATTAGTGTTTACCACTTGTAAAGACCAATGTCTCCAAATAAAATAGTTAATATTTATATAGCATTTACTATTTCCTAGGCAAACCAACAAACTCTTTATATGAACTAACTTATTTAATTCATGCCAAAAACCCTCTGAGACAGATACTACTGAGGTTAAGGGAGGTTGGGTACCTTTTCAATACTCTAAGGAACTTTTCTGAGTTTGCTCAGTTTAGAAGCAAGAGTCCAGGTGTGGACATTGATTAGTTGATGCTTACAGAGCCAATATTCTACGCCTTTATGGCAGAAGACCTGGCCAACAAAGCTGGCTTGAACAGCAACACATACTTTAGAAAATGACAGTATAACTTCTGATTTGAATGGCATTATTTTATGTTAGAATATGATTAGCCAAATATAATTTTCTGTTAAATTATTCCTGAATCAGAGTTACCCCCTCCATACCCACCCCCCATTTAGGAATAGTTTTAAGACAAGATGTTTCTTTTCTTGCATACAGGCAATTTAAGTAATCTCTTAATAGCTATTTCAGCAGACCATTTTATCTCATGTGCATCTGGAAACATTTTTTTCGCCTCTGGAAAAGAGAGTAAAGTTTTGAAAATACTTGGCTAAGAAATACTTTTTTTTTAAAATTGCCGTAATACCATGTATTTGTCTGCTCATATGACAGTGACTTTTTTTGTTTTCTTTACATGTAACTAATTAGGTCAAAATTAAGTGATGATTTTATTCTACCTAAAGAACTTATTTAGTAAACTATCTTTTGATTAAACACAGTCTCAATTGTTTTATCCCCAACATGTCAGACTGTGTTTTGCAAACTGTTTTTTTTTTTCTTTCTTGAAAGTATTATTTTCTTTGCCAGTATATCGAGGAAAAGCAATTCTTCACAAATTGAATTAAGATTGGTTTTGCATATATACATACATACATATACTGTATTACATAGACATTTTTAATAATATTATAAGTTTAGGTTAAGACAAATTAATAGATACTGACTATCAAAAGTGAGCTGCTCTGAATTCAAATTTCCTATCCAGGCAGAAGGAAATTAGGAAGTTCAAAGTAGTATATGCCAGGAAAGAACTTCAGAAATTTATCCTGAGGATAAAGAAATTTTAATTTATGTGACATATACTCAGAATTTATTTGTACTATTGTATTTAAAATATTTCAACTAACTTTTAAAATCTGATTTGGGGAAAAAGAGTAAGACTTTACCGCTTTCTGTTTTCAGCGTGATCAATTTGTAATTCAATTTCCCTTTCCTCAACACAGACATTCATGCACACACATACAATGCACACACACATGCATACTTTAAAATACATTTCAAATTAAAATCTAAAAACAATTGTGTATCTCAAAATAACTTATAGTTGAGCAAAACCCAGAAGCAACTGGGATTCTCTGATGACTGCTACCTGGCATGCTTGATATGCAAGAAATGCCACGCTTGTCAAATTCCATTGCAAAAACATGCAGGTTCCCAATCTCTAAAAGTCTCTTTTGGAGTTCTTAACCAAAGCTGCATTTCAGATATGAAGAATGTTAGTCTCCAAAGGATATGCCCTACTGACTTCTTTCCCTGTTAACAGTATTATATCATCTTTGAACAGAAATCCTTTATAGTTTATCATAGCCAGACAGCCCAAAGATACAGGTAACTTTTATTTCTGGTCATTCAGGTGGGGCACCTCAAGTCATTGAAACATATCTATTCCTATATTGTAGTTTTGAAAGAGAAGATTGTTTCTTTTTTTGTTCTTAATGTAAATATAAACTCTCTTTTACTTTCTCCCTATCTGTACTATAACCTGAAAAAAACTAGTGTGTAAAATTGAAGTTTTTGCTGCTGCTTGTATTACTTCCTCAATTATGTTTTTTAAAAATTTATCTTATCCTTTATAGTAGAAAAAAGTGATTTTAAGTGAAAATAGAAATTATTTTCATATTTTAAAAGTTGTATACACATAAACAGACTGGTGTTTAAATTTCATCTCAGTCTCTTCTAGCTTTGTGGGAATTTAGGCAAATAAGTGAAGCTCTATTAATCTCACCTTTTCCATCTTTAAATTGGAGAAAGTATCCACCTCATAAGGCACCTGTAATGATGAAATGAGATTCTTTTTAAGTAAAAAGCCTGAGTGGTCATCTGAGACATCTATAAATAGTAGCAGTGGTAGTATACAAAAAGTAAAAAAATAAATCAAAAAATAAGTAAATAAAAAGGACCCACCAAGAATTACACAGATTATTGAGATAAAATTTACAGCTGCAAGGGGAAAGAAAAGCAGCAAAATGTAATACAGGTTATGGTTGGGTCTCGTTCTCTGTCTCCTCCTCCTGTTCCTTCTCACGCTTCTCCTTTCAAATGCTTAATCCCATCCTCCTTTGCCTTCCTCCTCCTCTTTTCAGATGCTTAATCTCATTAAACTCAATGCTAAGTGCATTTATTCTATCTCATCTGAACCTCATGGCAAACCTATGGAATAGCTATCATGACACTTTTTCTACTGTAAAAAGTACACTAAAAAAATGGAATGTGAATGGCCAAAACTTCATGTCTAGCTAAGGTAGATTCCTGATTTGCAGTTATTTTTTAAATTTCTCAGTCTACGTAAGTCACCCTCATTCTAGGTAAAAACAAATGTATTTTCTTTGTTTTTTTAAATAGCACTAAGTTATTTAAATCGTTTATTGCTTTTTCTGATGATAAAGCAATACATAATAATTTCAAAATAGCAGAAAATATAGGAAAGCAAAATGAAATGAAATCGTGACAACAACCAGGTATAAATAATGTGTATTCATTCTCTTAGCCTTTATGGGTATAGATGAAAAATAAGAAGAAAATTAGCAGTTTATCTTCAAAAAGGAAAGTACCAGCATTGTATACTTACTAGGAATGCAGTTAATCCGTATTGATTTTTTTATTCCTTTATTCAACATATATTTATAAGAGCACCTGCACTCTACTGGGTACTGTCCTAGTCACTGAAGATAGAATAGTGAACAAGATAATGTGGTTTTCACACTCAAAGAGCCAACAGTCTAGTTGCAACTGCAGAATAAAAGAAATGTAAAGGTAAGTTTTTCTTATTCTAGAAAAAAATGGTTTAAGTCACACAAATTATAATATTGAGAAAAGCATTCCTAGAACATTGTGTATTGAATTTCTGTTTATGTGAATTATGAGAGATGCTTAAAATGGTAGAATGTGCTAGTACGATGTTCCACTAGAGGTCAAAATATTTTTTGGCAGAGAAAAACCTCAGAAATAGGTCATAATATCATAAATAATAACCAAATGGGAAAGATCAAAATAAACTACCAATAATTCCATATTTGCAAGCCCTTGCCATGACAAAGTCATCATTTCTGAGATTTCCGATTTTTTTGAATTTTGTATTTGTTCTTTTATTATGTATGTTTGTACTTGTGTGCAATTGCTATGGTCTGAATGTGTCCCTCAAAATTCATATGTTGCAACTGAATTGCCAATGTTATAGTACTAAGAGCTGGGGGCCTATAACAGATGATTAAGTCTTGAGGGCAGAGCTCTCATTGGTGTGATTAGAGCCCTTATAAAAAGAGCTTTAGGCAGTGGTTTCGTTTTCTTCTGCTCTTCTGTCTCTTCTGCCATATGAGGACATCTAGACAAATGGGTCTTCAATAGAGACCAAACCTGTGGGCACCTGGATCTTGGATTTCCCACCTTGAGAACTGTGAGAAATAAATTTCTATTATCTATAAATTACTTAGTCTGTGGTACTTTGTTATAGCAGCACAAACTAAGACAGCAATGAGTCTAATTTTACTTTTTTTTCGGTGTGGTTAGGGTTGAAGTTACATATATTTAAAGCCAAACAAGTTCTATTGATTCATTTCCCCATGAATTACACACAAATCTTTGATTCATTACTGGCATAGATAGAGCACTGAATAATATTTTTCTTTGTATTAGTTTAATTGGTGTCTTGATATTTGATTGAAAATCAAGAAATAAACTGTTTATAAATATTGTAATTTTTACATAGATACAGCCTGTAAAACAATTTAAAAAGCAGTAGTTGTTTCAATTTGGGTTGGTTTAATGTTTATAGACTACACCTGCAAAACTTTAAATAAAAGAAAAATGCACTTAACATAAACATGTAGATTACAGATAAACTGATAAGCAAAACACATATTTTGGTCCTGAATTATATGTTTGTCTATTCAGACAGAACAAAAGAACTTTTGCCAACTCTTCTCTTCATGGCCTGTATTGTAGTCACAAAGCAATATTTCTCATCCAAAGGGCCTCAAGCTCCAGTCATAAGTAAAAACATAAGCATAGAACTATGTTTCCATTTCTACTTTGTGTCTCATCACATCAAAACTTAAGTAATCTAAGGCTTTTATCGTGTGTGCAGCAGTGTATCCCAAGAGCATGTTATAGTCTACTTTCCCCATTTCTAATCCTAGCATTGTTACTGCTAACTAGACATCTAGGGTCATTGAACATTCTGAACAGTACACCTTGAAGCCTCAGTAAGTCAGCAAGGTCTCAAAGGTTGTACCATGTAAAAGTCAAGTAATTAAACACTGATTACTTACTGTTAAAAAAAAAAAAGACAGCTGGGAAAAGTTGGATTCAGAAGGTCTAATTTCACACAGAAGATTTCAGTGAAAATTAAGCCTTTGACTGTATTCTGCTTGACTTGACTTGAAAGAAAAGGATAAGAAAAAGAGATTATAAAAGCTATTCAGTGTTGTCTTTTTGCAGCAGAGCTTTGTAAGGTGACAAACAGCCACTGGTAATTCATTCAGTCATCTTTTCCCCAAATCACATTTGGATTCCTCTTCAAAATTTGGCTGCAGCTCTTTGGTTTCATTATTCTTTAAAACACAAGGCTCCTCCCTTCTGCAGTCTTGGCACCAGTTGAAATGTTTTAGCTTCCTAGAAACAGCTAATTTCTAATAAAGTTTGCAAACATAGCAAAGTCCATTTTACCTGATGATGTTTTATTACTCATACATGGAAAAAAAAAAAAAAGCAACCCTTCCTTAAAGTTCTAATTTTGACTTATTTCAACACTATAATCTTTCCAATCAGGGTCATTAGAATTTAGAATATATTTAAGCTCTTTCTTCCACCCTACCTTTATGCCCAAATTTATCCCAGTGGCTATTTTGTAGAAAAATGCCAGAGATGACACAGGTGCTAAAATTCTTTTTCTTGCTGAAAGTCATCTCAATTTTTGTCCTCTTACTCTCACTCTTCCTGTCATAGGAGGGCATTTCTTTCCATCTCAAGGGTGAGATTAAGAACTGTATAACAGAAGTACTCGCGTTTAAAATACTGCTTGTTAAAATATTCTTAATTTCTTGGAATAATCAAACATCTATCTGTTCATAAGAACACATAAGATTATGTTCTTATTCATCTGAAATTACCAGTGCCAAATTGATCAAATATTTTCTTATTCAATTATTCCTAAGAAAGTACTTCTACTTTTCTTTACAGTGAGAATCCGTTTAGCTTACTAATGCCTACAAGAACACAAACATGCACTTGTGAGCTTATTGATACTTACTATGGCATAAACATTTCAGTAGGTTACATACTACTGGGGGAGCTTTCCGTGTAAAGGACTAAAAAGAAAGGTTTCAAATCATATATATGCTACTTAATATTCAACATCTTTGAAGATGGTATTGGTGAAATCTGTTGTAGTTGAAAGGAACATTGTAATCCCTAAATAGGTAATATTAAAATATAAGGTATTTTCCTCTCAGATATTTTCTTTCTTTGGTGATGCTTTTTTTTAAAAAAAATTGACAAATAAAAATTATATATATTTGTTGTGTACAACATGATCTTTTAAAATATGTACACATTGTGGAATGGCTCAATCAGGCTAATTACCATATGTATTACCTCACATACTTACCATTTTTTGTAGTGAGAACACTTTAAATTTACTCTCTAAGCAATTTGCAAAATGCAACAACATTGTTATTTATTATAGTCAGCATATGCTACACTAGATATCTTAGACTTATTCCTTTTGTCTAACTGAAAATTTTTACTCTTTGACTAACATTTCCCCAATCCCCCACCCCCGTCACCATTCTATTCTTTATGTCTATGACTTCAATTTTTTCAGATTCCACATATAAGTGAGATCAAACATATCAAGGCCAGCACTAGACTTTGTCTCATGGTTCTTAGATAAAGGCTCCAGTTTAGGCATAAAGCCTCCATTCAAAGCTGGAAAAATAAGTGGGCGAATACGGAATGAAGGACTACCAATAGTTATCAGTCTTTTTTCATGAGGAAAGCATGTTTTTTCAGATATATGCCAGCAGACATCTGCTATGTCTCATTATCCCGAACTCTATTGCATGGTCATTGCTCTCTGCTTAGGAGACTGGGAGAGGAAGGGCCTGGTTGTGTTGGGCTCTTTCAATCTCTAAAGTGAAGGCAAACAAGAGAGAAAAAGTTGGAAATGGGTATTGAGTTAGCTTCACATACAGCTAGCCACATACATTTTACTATTCCCCCTTAAAAAAAATAAAATAAAATAATAAGACATTGCCAAAAATGGGCAAAACATTAAAAAAACCTCACATTTCAATATCACAGCACAGCAATTATCATTTGGTGTATTTCATTCAGTCTCTATAGTCACATGTTTTTAAACCTGGTTATAATCATACTATGTTACATTTTCAGAGTCTCCTTTATTTTACAATATACATAAGGCTTTTCAACATTTGTAGTATTCTCTTTAACAAACATTTTTAATGGTACCCAGTAGGTAGATTTGTCTTTGTTTGTTTTAATAATCTCATATAGTCAATGCATGGCATCTTTACATTTCTTCTTATTCAGGTTGCTATTATTAACAAAATTTTATTTTAAAGCACATTAGAGACTCCTTGAATTCTTTCCACAATTAAGGAGTATCTTATGGATATCAGTGAGCTAACATGGCACAAAGCCACAGCTGGATACACCTTGGTCAAATACTGGGAATGGTTTCTGAAAAATAAGGGCTGTGAAACATTGAAGTATATTATCATGGAAAGAAGTGGAGTCATCTTTATAGAATGTTCTCTAGAAAACTGCCATATATGAAGATTTAATTTCTAAGACTGGAGTTGGGAGAATAAACTGGATGGCTTATCAAAGTTTCTTTAAAGCCTGTCGATCTATGGTCATATTTTATTTATTTATAACTCTCGTTCATAAGTTAGGAGTATCTTTTAGAGAAAAAGTGATTTCCTTATATCTCAGGGTCTTTAGAAGTTGCTGATATGATTTACTACAGATTTTTGTGTTAGGATAATTGGTGTTTTTTTTTTTGATAAGTCATTTTGAGCATTCAGTTAGAAAATCATCTATATGTAAGCTTATAAAGCATTCATTAAAGGAAGAACAATAAAAAATTATTAAAGAATACATATTGCAATTCGACACAGTTCTTCCAAAATTATACACTAAAGGATTTCACTAACTTGAGAGTAACAAAAGAAAAGTAATGAATAGAAGGTAACAATTTGATAGTATTTAAAATAATTCCTACTTTAAATAATAGGCTAGATGAAATTGTCAAATGGGATTGTATGCAACCCCGGGAAGGTTAATTCAGCTCTAAGACTGGATATAAACATGGAACTATTACCATGGTAACTGTTTTTGAGGCCAATAAAAGTGTAACAAATATGGGCTAAAAAATACCCAGAAAACTTTCACCAAAACAGTAAATTTTCCCTTCTTAGTAAAAAAGTTGTTGAAAAAATAAAAACCCCAGACATATGGAATTCTTTGTTATTGTGGAGAACACTTATTTTCAGCTGGTTTCTTCTTTTTGTGGCATGTAAAGCTTCCCTTCAGGGTAAAAGATTTATCCTGTTGCATAAAGAGAGGAAAGGGTTTAGTGGAAGTGAATTTTGTGGAATGTACATGCTTTTAAAATATAGTTTTTTCCCTAATCTATGCATAAATCATAGTTTATAAACAAGTTCTATTGTTCTCTCCTTTCTTTTAAAGCAGACAAAACCATAATGCAGTATTGGTAATTTATAACTGCTGGGAAATAAAAAAACCTTTGTAATTTTTTTCTGCAAGATTTTCTGAAAATTATTTATATCTTTTGTTTTCTTTTGGAGGTTATGTTTATGATATCATTTAAAAATTAGTGTTAATTTAAACATAGAATTGTAAGAAGAGTAGAGATGAGGATTTGCAGTGAAAGACAAATTTTACAAGTAGTTTGCAAGAAAAATTTTAACTGTTTCAGCCCACTAGATTAATACCTCATATTGCTTTAGAAATACTGCTAATCAAATATTGTTTTACAAAATAAAATGTAATATTCCAATTAAGGCAAAGGGAATAAGGGCTAAGTATAAGATACTTTATTTCTGATTTCTTAATAGGACATTTAAAAAAATTAAGTGAATAGTTCACTGAGCAGTGGTAGTTTCCATCCTTCAGTACGGCTGCTCTGTTGGTGGAGTAATAGACAAAAACACCCAGTCTTTCAGGTATTTTCATCAGCATCCCAGTATCTCTCTTCTTAGCTGTAAACATTTTCCAGCACTAAGCAGGTGGTGCTTGACAAGGCTGCCTATTTAAAGCGAAATACACCACAATTCAGATTAAAATAGATCAACGGGGCTGGTTATTGTAAAGTGTGAATAATCACTGGGTTATCTAAGCACAATGGGCAGAAGAAACACAAGGATATTGCATAATAGTCCTTCAAGCCCTGTGGCATTGGTACAAACTGCCTATAAAAGATATGAGTTAGGTCACCCTGATATACAATAAACAAAGATATGGGATGACTCACTT
>NW_007741993.1:0-1247 GCF_000696425.1 Galeopterus variegatus
AAAAAAAAAAACTGTTGCTATTGCATTCATCTTTCTCTCTCTCTCTCTCTCTTTTTATTTTTTATTTTTTCTGATGGCTGGCATTCATCTTTTTAGTGAGGATTAGTTTTTAAAGCTTAATGTTGGTATGGTATAATTGCTACATGTAAGCGTAATTTCAGTCTTTTCCAGCGTTCATGCTTTTCTTTAATAGCTTCATATCTGGGATTGAATGAGTAGACCTGAGAGTCCAATAACTGGCTGAAAGGAGGACTTAGGGAAGCTATAGGAATGCTGACATGTTCTTCTATAACATATGTAACCAATCCAGGTACACTTGGTAGGTGACTGATTTGTGATAGACCTGTCACACCTTAAATCCCTAAAGTGTTGTGCTTGTGTGTGTGCACCTGCAAATAAAAAGCCAGAACCAAAACCATCTTGGGCCTTTAGTTTGAAGCACATTGTACTCCCCAAAGGATTCTGCTTCTGCTTTACTGAGCCAGCTACTAAAGGAGCTCCAGCATAACATAGTGAATACAGACTTGTCTCAAAAGGAGGAAACGTAGGAAAGTTTCTGAGTTATTATTAAAGCCACAGCATTTTTCTCTTTAGGAGCAAAACCATCAATCAACCATGAGCTCTAAGAAACACAACATAATCCAGTGCTAACAGAATGGTATTATTCTTAGCCTCCTGAGAAAGGCACAGGATACATACAAAGTTCAAACACAGCAAATCTGTGGTGGCCATCAGAACTTTGGCAGGGGTTACATAGCATTAGTTAAACAATTTGGGCTTTTAGGCATTTTGTAAGTTTACAAGACCTGGTCATATACGTTGGAATATACACACACAAACACATTTTTCACCAATATGACATATACTATCAATAGCCTATTTATCATACGTCTACTTTGGCCCATGTATATCTACACACACACACATACACACTTTTTGCCAATACAACCTATATGCTATCTAGAGCCTATTTGCCATATGTCAACTTTGACTTCATGGTGATCAAATTTTGGCAAAACTTAATTAGATATACTGGTACATTCATTGATTTGGCGTAGAAAGTTAACACAAAAAGAACTAACTGTTTTAAAAAATCTTTGGTGGCATGTTAAAGGAGTCATATTTAATTAAGCATGAGGAGAGAAAACACTCAGAAATGTCTATTAGATTTAATAAAAAGCTTCAAACTCATTAACATCATTATTTTTAAAAAGTCACCTGAAATAATCCTAAAGGTCTCCAGGTGT
>NW_007741993.1:1839-3504 GCF_000696425.1 Galeopterus variegatus
ACTCATTAACATCATTATTTTTAAAAAGTCACCTGAAATAATCCTAAAGGTCTCCAGGTGTGATCTATAAATTAACTGGCTCCCCTCTGTTACATGATTTTTAATGGCTATTATAAACATAATTAAAACTTAATTTTAAAAAAAAACAGTAAATCACAGTGCCTTTTTAAAATTCTATAAAATATCAAATTCAAAAATTACATAAAATCTTATAGCCAAAAGTCAAGAAAAGAATTATAAAACAATTTGAGAAAACAGACTTTTAAAATGCTTTGGTAAACTCAGATATCTTCCAGGTTCCATTGTCTATCTCTGTCCCCATGGTCTTCCTGATGTCTTTGGTGCCAGGCCCAGGGGGCTGGCTCAGGTGATGTCAGAAGCACTTGCAAATAAAACAAGAGGAGCTTGCAAATCATGTCTTCTGTTATGGGGGAGAAGTGGGCAGCAGCTTTTAAACTAGGTTGAATTCCCTTAGGTTTAGTTGTAGAATTGTGTCCTTGACAGCAGCGAATACGAAGCGGATGTTCTCTGTGTCTGTGGCACATGTGAAGTGAGAATAGATGACTTTCTCTTTGTCAGGATTCTGATCTTGATAAAGTTTCAGGATGAAGTCTCTGGCAGCTTTGACATCCTGCTTTGGTCCTAGTCACAAGCACAATTAGAGTAATAAAGAAACAGACTCACCACCATGTCCTCCCAAGAACCGTTATTTTTGATCTCTTACTTTATGTCTAGGGAATAGTTTCATGGGGCATTATTTTTATTGTATCTCATTGTGATCCCATAAAATAGTATTTTTAAGTGTCCACTGGTATCTAAAAATTGTACTTTAAGGTGATTTAAAACTGGTGACCAAACCTAATTTTCTGATTTGAACCACTTTTGAAGAGAAGTGACAGACAGATACATGTGGGCTAGAAGAAAGAAAAGGAAGAATGCAGGAACTAACATTATACAGCTGGCTTTAAAGCTTGAGGGCTCTACACTACACAGTAGTGACTAATAAAAGGAAAAAGGAGAGTGCTAACACTAATTCTCTAAATATCAGTGTCAAACTTAGTAATATATGAGACCTCCTGTNCAGATACATGTGGGCTAGAAGAAAGAAAAGGAAGAATGCAGGAACTAACATTATACAGCTGACTTTAAAGCTTGAGGGTTCTACACTACACAGTAGTGACTAATAAAAGGAAAAAGGAAAGTGCTAACACTAATTCTCTAAATATCAGTGTCAAACTTAGTAATATATGAGACCTCCTGTACCAGAAATAATCAGCAATAGGGCATGCAACTCTCCTGTTTGGGTAGGTTATGTAAAGAACTGCGGCATCCACCCTGTGTCTAGGGAGCCACGCTTTAGCCTTTAGGAGCTCTTGCTGGGGCTGGGGGTGCAAAGGCAAGTCAGGCACTGTCTCTGCCCTCGAGGAGCTGACAACACTACGCAGCATGACAATGGCTGAGAGAAGGTCAGGGGGAGCCAGCTGCCCGGGAGCAGGAAGCGGGCCAGGCCTGGAGAACAAAGTGCAGTCAGCCAAAGGAGCTGGCAAGTGTTTTCCAGGCACTGGCAGAGGCACGCGTGGACGTGTCGAGGCAAAAATACACAATGGTGGGGGCCGGCCCGGTGGCGCACTGGATAAGTGCGCCGCTTGGGAAGTGTGGCGGCGC
>NW_007741993.1:5533-11092 GCF_000696425.1 Galeopterus variegatus
CTCCAAACTCGATACAGTTTGGGGGATTAAGATCTGGTCTGTATTACCAGAAAGGTAACCCCTCACCTGTTTTTAAAGCTGCTTTAAAATGTATTATGATCTTATAAATAATGATCCCCAAGGAAATAACAATATATGAAAAAAACCTGTACAGCATAGTGAGTGAATACAATGCATATATACAATCAGGAGGGAAGACACAAGTGGCAACTACTTTTCTCCAAATGCCTTGTGATTTTTTAGAGAGGAGAAAATGTTTAATTCCTAAGCACATTGGTCCCCTGTGCACTTGACTAATCTTTTGAGTTTCCTGCCTGAGACAAATTTGGAGCTAATTTTTTATATTGATAACTCAATGTCTTTGCCTTTTTAAAAAAAATTTCCCTTGGGCCGGCCCGGTGGCGCACTGCTACAGCGCGCCGCTTGGGAGCACGGCGGCGCTCCCGCCGAGGGTTCGGATCCCACATACAGACCGGTTCCTGCTCACTGGCTGAGCGAGGTGCGGGCACAACACCGAGGGTTGCAATCCCGTTGCCGGTCCCGGTCCGGTACGGGTGCAACACTGAGGGTTGCGATCCATTGCCAGTCACGAAAAAAGACAAAAAGGAAAAGAAAAAAAAAAAATTTCCCCCCAGCTTGGCAGAGCTGGGCGGTAGCCAACATTTCAGCTCTTTGCACAAGGACACAAGTAAATGGGTTAATCCTGCACTAGTTAGCTAATGTAGCTGTGCTCCTCAGAGGAAAAAGTCTGCTCTCAAGAAATACAGGATACAATTTGTTCATAATCTTTAAAGAGGTCAAGAGGTCTTGTGCAAGTTCAGGGGTAAAGATGATGGGGAGGACATTAGTATCCCACAGAAAATACCCAGTGTCACAAAGAAGTGACTGTGATGGTCCTCTTCACTTTTGGGCAGATCCAGTTTGTGGAGTTGGCCCCAGCCAGTGCTATGGCAGCTCTGCAGGGGATACTGAGCTGCCCTGTGCTTGTCCCTCCCAAGGGGAGTGAAGGGCAGATGCAATCCCAGGCAGCCCCAGCATGGCTCCACACATCGGGCCCCACTGCCCATGCCAACGCGGCAAGGGACCTGATGTGGGAGCACCAGGGGTGCTCAGATAGTTTATCAGAAGTGGTGTTGCTCAACTTTGGCTATGCATTTGAATCTCTGGGGGGCTTGGAAAAGAAACCTCCAATCTAAACCCAATAAACACAAGTCCCTGGTGTGGGGTCCAAAAGATGGTATTTTTAAAAAGCTTCCCAGTGGATCTCAGTATGCCACGAAGGCTGAGAAGCTCGCTTTTGAGCAGTTTCCAACTTTAGCAGCACATTAGATTCACCTGGGGAGCTTTTTAAACATCCCCACACTTAGGCCACACCCACCACCAATTTTTGGGATTGGACTCAGGCACCAAGTTTTTCTTTAAGTTCCCCAGGGAATTCCAGTGTGCCTCTAAGTTTGAGAACTAAGGTTCCAGGCCAGTGATTCTCGGCCTTTCATATGTATTCAAATTACCTTGCTAAAAATGCAGATTCTGATTTAGTCAGTCTGGATTGAGTCAGCAGGTTTGCATTTCTAACAAGCACTCAGGTGATGCCCACACTGCTAGTCCACAGACTATGCTTTGAGGAGCAAGACTAACCTAAAGAAGAGGGTCTGTTGCCTGACCTGTACGGCTTCCTGGAAAGTGCAGAAATAGGTCTCTGTCTTTCACAGCTACCTAAACTCCCCACCCAGCATACCTCATTGTCACACTCTGCCAGGACCTGGTCATATTCGCTCAGAGCAACCAAGAAAATAATGGAGGTGACACTCTCAAAGCAGTGAATCCACTTCCGTCTTTCAGATCGCTGGCCACCAACATCCACCATCCTGTTCAATAGAAGCACAGCTCACTCAGAGGTTGCAGTACTTGACTCTTTGGGGAAAAGGACATGAATCATTATACCGTGGATACTGGTGCTCTTTGGGGTCCTAAGTTTAAAGTGTCTGAGCACTGCTTGCTTTAGGCAGTGAGGGAGCGCTGGATGTTTCCTAGCAGAGGAGGCACAGAACGTAAATGAAGTTTCTGAAGACAGGGGCAGAGGCAATCCAGGTGGAGCCTGCTTGGGGACACTGGCAATAGTCCAGGCAGAAAACACAAACATCCACTTGTTCCAACCACCAGAGTCCCAGGACACCAGACACAAAAGGGACAGAAAGGCAAGCTGTCTTCCAGGTCCCCCCAGCTGTCCTCCAGCCTTGGGCCCATTCTTATTTCACGGCTCCTCCACTTTATCCACAAATCCTCTCTGTGTTATTTGGATGCCACCCCTTCTTCCTTATAAAGACCTGCAAGTAGAGTATGGAAATCCAAAGCCTTTATCTGTGTCTTTGGGAAAGATTTCAGGGACTCACAGCCCAGGAATCACAAGCACAAATGCCCCAGGGGTCAGGCGGTTTATCGAAAGAAGTCAAGTGGGTCTCTCAAAGTAGAAACACACACACTGCCCACGAGCTAGGGCCCTGTCCGAAGGGAGAGCGAGCCACTGCTGCACAAAACGCAGGCTCACTGTAACCAGACCCTCTGACTTTTCAAGAAAAACTAAACATCAGATTTTTAAGTGAAACATCCTAATGGTTAAGCATTTTTTATAACACTGAGTGAGCCAAAGAGTATACATCTGTGGGCCAGGTACAGCCACAAGTCATAGCAATCCCTGATGATAATGGACCAGCATGGTTAGGTGATCCACAGACCAGCCCCCCATGACTGTTGTCCAGAAAGGCACTGGAAAGAAAACCAAAAATCCAACCCTGCCCTTGAACCATGTCCGGGAGGTGCAGCCACTCCTGCAATGACATGTTCATGGCTGGTTGTCTCACCTCACAGCAGAGAATGGAGCTTCTGAGGATATAGGGAAAAAAACAAACCAATCTGCTTTTCCTATTCTCTCACTCATCAACCAACACAGAAGACTTCTGTGATCAGATGTGGGGGATATGTTCCCACATACCAAGCAATCAACCGATTCTGCGCCAGACACCAGCTGGGTGTCCTCCAATTCAATTCAATCCCAAAAGACTGCCCCCCAGTTCCAATGGCAATGAAAAGTCCCAGGTTGTGATCTGTGCTTCTGACCGAATGGCTATAAATTTTGGTTCCCACACTCTTGGGTTCTAGAGTGACTAGAATTTGTTAGAGCGGCTCACAGAACTCAGGGAAACACATTTACTGGTTTATTACAAAGGATATTACAAAGGATATGGGTGAAGAGATGCGCAGGTCAAGGTAACTGGGAAGAGGCCTGGAGCTTCCATGCACCCCCTGCCCCCGGACGCACCACCCTCCAGGAACCTCCACGTGTTCAGCTATCTGGAAGCTGTCTGAACCCAGTCCTGCCGGGTTTTTATGGAAGCTGCACTACAGAGTCGTAGTTGATTAAATCACTGGACCTTGGTGATCAACTTAACCTTTAGTCCTTCTCCACGCTCCAAAGGATGGGGATAAGACAGGACAAATCTGGAGATGCACCGAGATATAACTGGGGATAAGACAGAACCTGGATGTGGGAGGACTGTCCTTGTGTTGTCTCAGCTAGAAAAGCATGTGTAATAACAATTGTTAGGAGGAACAAGGGAAATAATGGATATAAAAGTGCTTTGAAATTTGCCATGACGTGTATAAACTGCATTATTATTCATTTTTCTTACCGTGTATTTTGTGTGTGTGTGGGTGAGCTGGTACTGGGATCCGAACCCATGTCCTTGCAGTTAGAAGGCTGCACTCCAACCAACTGAGCTAACCAGCCAGCCCTCTTATTATATTTAAATGCAGCAAAGACCTACTTCAGTCATCCTAAAAGTATTTTCACGTATTTGCGAGTGGAAAGTAGTCCATTTTTACACAGCTGTAAGTAGTTTATCATAAGGCTACTTCAAAAAGCTCATGGAAAGATATGTATTATCTTTTAATTTTTTAATGAAATTTTGAAGTACCTTCGTATATCATCTTAATGTAATTTTAATATATATTTTTGTATTCTTAGTTTTCTTTTGTTAAGGATAAATCTTGGAGGAGGAAATAGAGGGGAAGAGAAATATTATTCACTTTAGGGAAAAGACACCAGTAGTCAATATTTGTGGGTTGCAGAAGTGTGTGTGTGTGTGTGTGTGTGTGTGTGTGTGTGTGTGTTACACATAAGAATTACTCTAGTTTCCAGTTTCCTTCCTCCCCAAGGGTAATAGGAAGGTGAGTCCCTCCCCACTGTAGGACTTACACAATTCTAAACATGCTGAGAGGGCGAGGGCTATTCTGCATAAGGCATAAGCCCTGCTTAGCAGTAAACACCCTGAAGAGTCTGCTGGGGCTTCCAGCCTAGCAGACCAACTGCACAGGCCACGTGGGGCAACCAGTCTTACCGAAAGATGATGTTTTCCAAGTCAAACGGGTACTCGATGATGCCAGTGGTGGGCACGCGGACACGAAGCACGTCCTGCTGCGTTGGCACGAAGGACGGCATGGCAATCCGGTCAATGTCCGTCAGGTAACTGGGACGTGAGACAACGAGGGGCTGAGGCTGCTTTTAGAGAAGGGAGAAACGTCCCTCCTGCCCATGGGAAGCCACCCCACCTCACAGTGAGCCGCACAGACAGCTTCCTTCAACGACTCCCCCGAGAGCCAGCTCAGGGCCAGGCCCCCTCGCCCCCTTCCTAGACTGTTCTCAAGAGCACGTGGATCACAAGCACCTTAATGAGCCCCCTGGGAATTCTGCAGCTCACACCCTCTCTTCCTCCTGCTCCTGGGCTTGGTCACATCTATTTGGCCAGTGAGGGAGACAGCAGGGCTGGAAGGACTGGGCTGCTGACATGGCTCTGTCTGCCTCCCCGCTGGTCCCCTTCCCGCCAAAGGGCCTGTTCCCCCCCACTCGCCCCCATCCGAAAACATTACATAGTGGAGATGCTGTTCTCCAAGCAAAAGCTCAAGGAATTTGAGAGAGTTTCTAAGAAAATATACAGAGAACAGGCCAAGGGGGATTTCTTTCAAAATACAAGAAAAAGTTTTCCTGTTCAAGTCACTGGAAAACTAAGCATCTAAAATAACCCCAAACTTGTGTTAGATTATTTTTGACCATATATTAAAGCTCTAAGCTTAAGACTTACCACTTTTTCTACAGTAAAGTGAGAGAACACTTTTTTAACTTTGAGGCTTTTATTAAAGGCATTTTTTTAAATGTAATTCTGTAATTACAGAATTTTTTTAACTGTAATTCAGGCCCTGGCCAACGACGGCATTGGTGATTTTGGGGGGCAGGGGGCAGTTGGTCCTAAGGGAATCTGAACCCTTGACCTCAGTGTTACCAGCACCATGCTGTAACCAAGTGAGCTAACCAGCCAGCCCCATGCTAGTGATTCTGAGCCCCTGCAAGCCCTGCCTTCTCCCAGCACAGCCAGACATCAGAGGCTGGACAGGGTGGTCTGAAGGTGAACTAAGAGGTGACAGACAAATCCTGCTCCCCGTGCAGCCCCCAGCAAAGCGCTGGGGCAGCCTTCCAGGACCCACTTTCCATGCCCAAATGTACAA
>NW_007741993.1:12493-12970 GCF_000696425.1 Galeopterus variegatus
CCACCGGAGTGGTTGAGAACCACTGACCTGGACCGTTCTGGAAGCTGGGCAACTGTCCAGGGGTATGAGTGCATTTTCTTTCTCCAGCACTGTCCACCACACTAGCCACTCCCCATGGACTCGCCCCGGCTCTCAGGGTTACGTTGGATTCTACAGCCATTCTAGTGGGTCTTTTCCAAATGGATCTACAGCAAGAGCCCCAGCCGATCCCCAGGGCCTTGGCAGAAGCAGACAACCCCAAGGGTGTCCCAGAAGCAGCAGGAAGGTCCCGGGCTGTCTTTGACACACAGCTGCGCCTGGGTCCTCAGGCTGTCTAGGGCAGTCTGCCCCTCTTCCTGGGGACACTTCCATCTCTTTTTTATGCTGATCTAACACCTTATCAGGGGTCTCTATATTTTCCTGCCATGATGCTTTTTTGTGCCAATCTGGATTAATGACATAAACGTTCATCCCGGGACAAATGCCCAAGGCAGGCCA
>NW_007741993.1:14171-23259 GCF_000696425.1 Galeopterus variegatus
CCCTCTTCCTGGGGACACTTCCATCTCTTTTTTATGCTGATCTAACACCTTATCAGGGGTCCCTATATTTTCCTGCCATGATGCTTTTTTGCTCCTGTACTTAGATTAATTGTGCCAATCTGGATTAATGACATAAACGTTCATCCCGGGACAAATGCCCAAGGCAGGCCATGGAAACCGCGGGAGGTAACATTTCAGGTTTCTTGACCACTGCCCTGTCCAGATGGTCAGATGAACCACCCACCCAGGCCAGCTCAGAGCTCGATGGCAGCGCCTGAAGGAAGGAGATGGGAATGGGGAAGGATTTCAAGGCCCTCAGAGGACGCAGGACAAGAGGGGCAAGCGAGAAAGAGCTGAGCTGCAGAAGCAGGAAGGACCAACATCAAACTACTCGCCCAGTGACCCGGCTGACGGATGCATTGCTCAGGAAATGCTTAAGAAAATGAAATTCTTTGATCTCTGTGGGATAGTTTGAATGCAGAACCATATAAATAGAAATCTTTTTACCTTCAGGAATTAATGATTTAAAACTAGAGCTTTATGGATCCAAAAGATGGTACCTAGGCCTTCGCAGGGGGTCAGCCAAGACGGGCTGAGCTTGCTGTGCGCGCCGGCCGCAGACACCCACTGCGCCCACCAGGGGGCAGCCTCGGGCCAGCAGCGGGCGGACCAGGGCCACGCGCTCCAAACTCTGCAGCAAAAAACTCCAAACTGCTCGGATTTCAGAGCAACTGGACCTGCTCGTCTTTTGGTCGGAAACCAGAAAGGCAGAGGGAGAAGAGGAGGAGGAAAGTGCAAACCAGAAGCAGGTGTAGTCCTTGCTCGAACCAGATAATTTCAGCACCCCAGATGACATCAGTTCACTAAGGGGACCCCAGATTTGAGGATCTCATTGAAAACAACTTAGAACACAGTAAGAAAAGGTGGGTGTCTGCAGGAGAGAGATGTGGGGTCCACAGGGTGACTGGAGGGCTCTAGGAGGTGGTAGGAGAGGGCAGCAAGAACCAAGGGGGGTACAGAAAAGCGGGGGGGCGGGGGGAGGTAGCCGCCGAGTTCCCGCAGGTAGCAGCGACCTCCCTGCCCAGCCAGAAGCTGCCTTGACGTGCAGCTGAGCTCGCCCGAAAGCAAGGGCAGCCCGGGCCTGTACTCACTACTTGGCGGAGTCCGACAGCTGGTACTCCCTCCTCCTGTCGTAGCACGCCTGGATCCCCGGGTCCTGCCACAGCTGCTTGATGGCCTCCACCTGGTGCCTGGACAGCGCCGACACCTTGTCCACCTCCACTTCTCTGATGATCTGGGCGTTCTCCTGCTCAGAAGACAACCCTCCGTGAGGCGAAGGAAAGAAGGCCAGCCCCGAGGTGATTTGGGGACACGCCCTGCCCCGGTGCGTGGGTTGGGAGCTCTCACCAGGTGCTGGGGGGGGGGCCTCCCTGAGCCCCTCGGCGCAGCCGGGCAGGTGGAGACAGCCAGAGAGCCCAGGCCTGCGCTTGTCCCCGCAGCGCCCTGGGCCACCTTCACCAGCGTTCACACCCAGGGGTGGACAGAGCAACGGCGACCTGCCACCCTGCCAGCAAGCTCACCTCCTCACGAGCACGCTGCACATCTGAATATCTGCTTAGCCAAGGGAGCAACTGGAAAACAACCATTATTCCCATCGGTGGCGTCCCAAGGGGGGGTGGTGGAAGCAGCTTCACGGGTACAGGCAATAAGGGGCGCACTGTCTTTGGAGAACTGGAAGTCAGTCATACCAACTAATCGTCAATCTTGTTTTCTCTCTTTCTTTCCTTTACTTTATCTTTTAGAGCAGTTTTAGGTTCACAGCAAAACTGCGGGGAAGTGCGGAGAGCTCCCGCACGGTCTGCTTTTCCTTATCATGCGTCATGGCTAAGACTCTTCCGGTTGCACCCCTCCCCGCACCACTGGTTGCTGTATTATTATTATATGTATTGTTTCCATGATTATTAGATAATTATTACCTAATACTATTGCTCTATTATTGCAGTAATTGTCAAGGTCACCATTACTATAATTATTTCTATTACCATTTTTTGGCCACTTATTACGTTCACATTATCTTATTTAATCAATGGAAGGTTAGCACGAGGCCAGAAATCTTTGCAAATATTAGAAAACGAAAATGGTAAGTTTGGCTCGCATCCACTACATTTCTACGCGTCGGCCCCAACGACTCAGCGTCCCGTCCTTGCCTGCGAGTTGCAGCAGACAAGCGAATCCTGCCGGGAGACGCAGCATCCCGAGCCTCTGCCTCCTCTCCCGCCCTCCTGCACCTCACCGCGATTACCTCGTGCGCAGCTGACTATTCACTGGCAGCTGTGAGTCAGCAAAGCATCACTTGGTAGCTGTGAGCTCCACAAGTGCAAATGGTACCCCCTGAAAAGTTGCTTTGATTGTGCATTGCTCATCCTCGTAATCATCCAACAGGAAGCCGGAGAAAAGCAGGATTACAGATTCACTTGGCTCAGGGTGAAACCAAGGGCCGTGATTAAATCGGCATGACTTTGCCCCACAATCATCACAAAAGTGAATATAAACTCTTCCCAGAGACTGTGGGGTCCTCAGGCAGGGAGGGTCTCAAACAAAGTAAAGGCAGGATGGATTAGTGGGAAGTACCCTGGGCCGGGAATCAGGACCCGAGGTCTAAGTAGCGTAGTTAGGACTTTTAGGGACAATTTACCTGCCTCAGTGTCCTCATCTGTAAAATGAGCCAGTGATTTTCAGGGGAACCTGAATTATAAGCTATCAAGTATTACTTAAATGTTTGTAGAATTAGCCTTATTATTGTAGCAGATGCCTAAGAAATATTTCCTGTTTGCAAAAACAGGACACGTGGGTAGTCCTTAAACCACAGCTCCTAATCCCGCCCACTGGCCCACAGAGGAGAGTGAATGGAGACCCTGGACAGTGTCTGTCTGTCTGGAGCAGAAGGGCGTCCCTCCCCGCCTCCCCTCCCCTCGCCACCCTCTCGCCTCCGTTCTCAAGACAGGACATGCCACGAGGAAAGAGCCAACGTCTTAGTCATCCTTTTATCCCAGAACCTAGCGCAGCACCTGGCAGGAGCAGGTGCCTCCATGGATGTGCGCACTCCGTGGAACCGACCCAACAGAGGGGCACAGGAAAACAGCAGAAGAATGCGGGGCAGGTGACAGACACCTGGGCAGCGCTCGGTGGGAGCACAGAGGAGGTCAGGGAAGTGTCGCAGAGGAGGGAATGCTCCGGTGACTTGGCCCATTTGTCTTTCTCATGTCCCCGGTGGCAGGCGGCAGCCTTGCTGGTCGTGGGCAGGCTTCTCACTGCTCTATGAGCTTCAGCTTAACCACCGAGGTCAGCGCTGCGACAGTCATCAGGGATGTCACGAGTCTATTTCTGCCTCTCCTCCTCACCAATGCAAGGCAGGACTGTACTTCATGGTGAATGAAATTTTGTCTTTGGGGGGGAGAAATTTTAAAGAGCCAGTGAGTAATTCGCCCCACTGCCTGTCACTTGCCGTGGCGACATTGGAAGCAGGAGACAAGATGAAGCCTCCATTAGACGGTTCCTCAGTGGCCAACGGGACCAGAGATGCCCTAACATGCCACATGGGCTATGTCGCATGAGTGAGAAACCTGAGTAGGCTGGACTCGGGGGCATTTGTTACTGCAGCATAACCTGCTGCATGTGTCCTAACTGATACATGCTGCGACGGATGAGCCAGCCTCTGGCTCTTCCAGTAGAGGGACAAAAGCTGGTCCCAGTGAGACATCAGGAGGAGCTCAGGCTTCTACCAAGGCCACTGGGGGGTGGGAGCTGGGAGAAGACGCAGACCCGAGCTCTCAGGTAACCGGGGAGCTCAGCCAGGAGAGAAAGGCAGACTGTGTTCAGCGACGTGAGGGGCTTCGGGGGGATCTGCCTTGAGAGGAGAGCAGAGCTCAGGCTCTTTGGAAACCCAACAACAGGACTTGAGTTTGGAACATTCTGCACTCAACGGGCCCAGAAGTAGTCCAAGCTCAGAGGTCTCCCTCCGCCACTGGTCCTCCTGGCTAACTCTCCTACTTGCCAAACAAAATATTTTAACTTCTTATCTTGAAATAATTTAAGACTTGCAAAAAAGTGGGGAAAATGGCACAAAGACTTTATGGCTTTAGGTTGGTTAACATGTTAACCTTTTACTGCTCGGTCTTATCATTCATCCCCTCTCTCTCCCTTGGTGCACGCACACACACACACACGCACACAGACCGACACGCACACGCGTGCACACACGCACACAGACCGATGTGCACACACACACACACGCACACAGACCGACACACACACGCACACACACATGTGCGTGCCGACACACTCGCACACAGACCGACACGCACACGCGTGCACACACTCGCACACAGACCGATGTGCACACACGCACACACACGTGTGCACACACTCGCACACAGACCGACACGCACACACGCGTGTGCACACACACACTCGCACACAGACCGACACACACGTGTGCTTTCTTCCTGAAATATTTGAGAGTAAGTTTGCAGACAAGACGCCTCTTTCTCTCTAAAACCTTCAGTGCGATTTCCTATAAACGGAGACATTCTCTTGCATCATCACAGTATAATGATCAAAATCGGGAAATGAACATTGACACGACGTTATTATCCAATCTTCAGACCTTATCCACAGTTTGCTGATTGTCCCATTAATATCCTTTACCTGGTCTGGAGCCCAACCTAGAGTCACAGGTTGCATTTAGTTGTTAGGTCTCTTTAGTTTCCATTTATCTGGAACATTTCTTCAGTCAGAGAAGTTGCTTTTGTCACTCTGCACAAGAGTGGCCTGACAAGTGTCTGTTCCTTAGTCACGAGTTGTCATAGGGATGGCTGGTGGAGAGACTGTGACAGCCAAGGCTGCAGAGAATGTTCCAGAGGCAAGTGTTAGGAAGGGCAGGGAGGAATGAGGAAGAGAGTGAATTATGACATTTTTTTTTAATAACTTCTTTTTAATTGAAGTATGAGATGAAGGACTTTTGCACACCATTGACGGTGTCTGTGTCACAAGAGTGGAGTCCTGTGCCCACTTTCCTCTGGCGCGGCTGAGCAGTCTCGTGCACGGGCGCTCATTCCACCTGCCTCTAAGAGCAAGGGCCCCTCCTACCACGTGGGGAAGGTTCTGTGTCGTTTCAGACTGGCTTCTTCAGCTTATGGAAAGAGGGGACGAAAAGTCAAAGACGATCAGGTTAGGGGAAATGTCATGGCTTGGGGAGGGGACATGCTGAGTTGGAGGTGGCCAACATCTAAGTGGAGATGTCCAGGGAAAAGATGAAGAAAACCAGTCTGTAGGTCACAGGAGAGTCCCGGGCTAGAGCAGCACATTGAGTTGACATTGCCTAACACCTTTGTTTAATTGAAAAGAAAAAAAAATCAGTCTCAGAGGAGTAAATATTACGGGAGCAAACTCAGATGATGCCAGAACATGATCAAGCTCTCAAAACACTGAACTCATATCTGCCTTTTCCTTTTTATTTTTTCCTCAAACAACATCACCATTTTCACTGCTCAGAAGGAGGAACATGGAAAACAGATGTCCTGCATGAGTGTTTTGCTCAGAAATTCCCAGGCTGACAGTAAAAGGAGCTGCTGATGGACTGGCGCCTTGCCAGGTCTATGCGGGGACCCAGGACAGCCAGTGACAGTCCCCATCAGGCACAGGGAGCCCCTCTGGCTGGGACCCAGGGCCCAGCAGGCAGCCGCATCTCCACCAGATCCTCTTGGTGGGGGGCCCCCTACACCACTAATGCCCCAGGACCTTGGGGCTCAGAGCTTTATCTGCAAGAATGATTTTCCCACAGGACATTCCTTCCCCTGAGATGCTTTGGAAAGCACCTGAGCCCCATCAAGCCCCAGGATAGTGGAACATATTCTGATATAATTTATCAAATAGCATCTGGTAGCCCACTGCTACCCCTGCCAAAAAACGAATAAGTACACGTGGCCTATGGAAGCTGCCTCTCAGAAAATCATTTGTTTGGGTCAGTTTAATTGTACATGTCCAAAGACCATAAGTATGGTCATATTCTATGGCAAGACAGGGTTTTCTGCCTCTGTATCCATCTCGTTCCTTCCCCTCCTCCTCTAGCAGAGAAGAGTTTAGTTTTTCAGCACATAAAAATTGTGTTAAAAGAGACAGTTCATTTTGGAAAGAAGATCTTTGGTGCAGAGTCTGTGCTGGGAGGATGCAGGGTCCATGCCAGGATCCACCCTCGTTCTCCCCAGTGGCCAGGGCTGTGCTGCTGAGATGGCTGGGACTTTGTGGGAAAGGCAGAGGGACCACAAAGGAGAGAGCCCGGAGAGGCAGGGCTGGGAGCTCCCAGACCAAATGGCCCCAAGGGGGAAAGTACTGAATGCTCCGCTCCCACCTGTTGGCCTCCTGTGTATCGTCACGATCTGCTCTAAGGAATCTCGTTCTCTCTGGCGCTGGGTTAGGTGTGTGGCCCTTCCACACAATGAGGCACAACTAAACGCTTGCAGTTAGAAAAAGCACTGGCGAGGCCTCAATTCAAGAACAGCTTGGTTTCAGATACTTTTTTATAAAGTGGGTGGTTGGGAGCTGCTATGGTTTGGATGCGGTTTGTCCACACCAGACCTCATGTTGAAATTTAATGGGGGTAGGGGCTCCTAATCCGGTTCTATCCGGTTTTCCCACCACCTCTGTCCAGGGTCCCAGCACCTCAGGTGGGGGGCGAGGTGGCAGCCGGGCAAGGCAGCCCAGCTTCATGAAGGCTCCGGGCCTGCAAGGACCTGGCACATGCCCTCCACGCCACCAAGCTGCCCAAGAGGAGGATCAGCTCAGCAAAGGGGCTGTGAAAGAAGAGCCCAAGAGCAGCTGGGTGGGGACATCAGCAGAACCTGCTCCTGCAAAAGTGGAAGAGAAGCCAGAAAAAGGTGGCAGGGAAGGATAGATCTGCAGACAAAAAAGTGCAAACAAAAGAGAAAGCAGGCTGAAATGGCTAAACAAAAAAACTAAAGAAGGTTCAGCTGCAGGAGACAGAGACTAGAAACGAGGACAGTCAGCCTCTGACAACGCAGGAGAGAACCCAGGGCTGCTCGGTGTCTTACCGTGTGTCTTATCAGTGGCTCCTGCCCCTTCTTGCACAGCCCAGAGCAATATTTTTATCAACTATTTTGTAAGGCAAGTTTTTTAATCATTCTAGAAACATTTTAAAGAAGGACAGAATCCCACCTCATCCCATTTTTTAAGTGCAAAAGCTTTTTTTTTTTTTTTTTTCCTTTTTTTCTTTTTTCATGCCCGGCAACGGATCGCAACCCTCAGTGTCGCGCCCGTACCAGACCGGGACCGGCAACGGGATCGCAACCCTCGGTGTCGCGCCCATACCTCGCTCAGCCAGTGAGCGGAACCGTCTGTATGTGGGATCCGAACCCTCGGCGGGAGCGCCGCCGCGCTCCCAAGCAGCGCACTGTAGCAGTGCGCCACCGGGCCGGCCCCGGCACTAGACTTTATAAAAACAGACAATGCAATGTTAAACTTTGGGGAAACTTGCACGTAATCACATGGTTTGCTTAATGAAGTTATTAAGTGAAAAAAGAAATGGAGAAATTCTCTAAATTTTGTCAAAAGGAGTCTGACTCAGGACAATTCCAGCTTTTTCCACCGGTGGTGTTTTTGTTTCATTCTACTCCATGCTTCCAGTCTCGGGGCATGTCCACAATCCAAATTTGTTCTGGGCACTGCCCTTTGAAAATTCTTAGGAGTTGGGAAAATTGGCTTAGGCAGAATTCTCTTGCTTTTTGCACTAATTGAAAAAATTTTTAAAGGATTACTTTTCCACACTGTGCACATCTGTTACCATCATTCTCATAAAGACTGAAAGCTTGAGCGTAGGGCCTTTGTTTTCTCATGGTTGTATACTTGCACCTTGCAGAGGGCCTGGCAAAGAGTGAGTGCTTCATAAACACACTTCCGCTGAATGAATGAATGAGGGAATTAAGGTTACAGCAGTGAGCTGCTTGGATGTACTTAAGTAGAAATTATCCATCTGTACCAGGAGTCAGCAAACATTTTCTGTGAAGGCCAGATAGTAAGTGTTTTAGGCCTTGTGGACCATACGGGATGTGTCACAGCAGCTGGACACTGCCCTGGCAGGTGTGAAAGCAGGCGGACAGGATGGCAGGGTGTGGCCGTGTCCAAACAGAACTTACAAAAACAGGCAGGGAGCTGGATTTTGCCCATAAGCTGTAGTTGACACTGATGTATACAAAAGCACACACTGACATCAAACAAATATTTGAACTCATTGTGATACAAGAGATTTTGATAGACACCAACATCTCTGTGTTCACCTGAACCCCCAGGAAGACCACATTTCCCAGCCTCCTTTGCTCTCAGGTGGAGCCTTGGGACTAGCTCTGGCCAGTGATCTGTGACCAGAAGTGAAGTCCCCCATGTCCACACCTGGCCCATAAAACCTCCTGTGCACTGCACCACGCGCTCTTCTCTCCCCTGCAGACTGGGTGCAAATAATCTAGCCGAGGAATCCAGGGCCCTCGAAGTTGGACTGAGCATGGATCCCTGGATGACTGCATGGAGCAAAGTCCACCCTGCCCCACCATGGGCTCATACTGAACTGTGAAGGAGTTGAAATAAACCTGTGTGAAGACACTGAAATTTGGGGGTCGTTAGCCTGTCCTTTCCAGTAACACTATGCTTGGGCTTGGATCTGGACAAGGAAAGAAACTGAAAAATAAGAAAAGCTCAGAGCAGTTCTCTCCAGGGCTGACAGCCTCCTGTCCAGCATACCTGTGGTTCTTGATCCGGGAAAAGGGGAATGAGCAGGTTGTGGTGCTCACGCTCTTTTGGAAAGAGCATGTATAGGAAGTGGGACCACAGTTTGGATCTGAAAAACTGGGGCCTTGAAGAGAAAGCCACTGGGAGGTAGGGCGAGGATAGCAGAAATGAGGAGATCAGAGATAAGTGGATGTTGAAAAAATCATGCATGAACCTTACCAGCCCTTGCATCCAGGATTTGCCCTGGTGCCTTCAGTATGATGTTCATCTCTGTGCTGGTTAAATGCATTTC